>NC_139763.1:62557175-62737175 GCF_965231275.1 Zosterops lateralis | reverse complement strand
AATCAGAGCTTTAACTAAACTCAGTAAAGTTAGGTCACCATGTAAGAGATTTCAGGAAGGGAAGTTCTCATAATGTATCTTGGAAAGGGAGAAACAGCATAAATTCTGTACCTCACATGTTGCTTGCAATTTAGCTTCATCTGTGCATGACAAGCCAGGCCAGCCTGACTTCTAGTTTAGCAATTAGCAAAATGTTTCAAACAGAGTATACACTCTTTGAAGTCTGAAGTTTGAACCCTTATTTAGGTGCCTACAGGGCAGGTTTATGATCTCTTCTGGCTGTTTCCTCTTAGGAGGAACTGAATCTCATCCTAAATGTGCATGAGAGCCAGCCTGGCTGAGGACGACTGGCTCAGAGGCAGGGATGGAGGTGTTGGTTGAAACACCTGGCTCCTCTCCTGGGAGGTGCAGTCAATGTGCAGGGTCCCCATCTCAGTGCCATGGGGTGGGTAATAGCTGCTGATATGACAACATGCAACTGAGAAAAGTGTGAATGAACAGAATCCCCAAATACTCCTCCAAAGGCATTTGCCCCAAAGCAGGTCATACTAAAGACGAAAATAACAATAATGAAGTTTGCTTAGGAGATGGCCATCAGCTGGATTAAATAGTAACCAGGAAATTACTGAGAGACTTCTCAAGTAAAACAAAAAAGAAGTTGGCTTCAAAAGAAATCTAAATAAAGCATTAAACTTCATCATGAGGGAAGAGAAACCTGGCCTGACAACGCAAGGCATCATGCCAAGGGGTATGTGAGTTATAGGTGCCTGTAGCTCTGTGTACCTGTGAGAGAGCCGAAATTTTGGGAGTTCTCATAGAAGGGTGTTCAAGCATTTGTCAGTGTTTGTTAACATTCTGATTTATCTGTTGTAATACTGGTACAGAATCCATACGTGTAGCACACTGACAACCATGTGATTATGTGACATTAATAAATTAGTGACCAATTATTAATGAATCCCTGTGATTAAAATCACATAGGTGGAGCAGTTTTTCCCTGTCATGGGAACTAGCAAATTCTAATCTTGTCCCACAGGCAAAAATACAGACTGGAGTGGAAGTAAGGCTGAAAATTTTAATGCCAGTGTATTCATGCAGTTTATATCTGAGACAATCCTTTTGGAATTCTGGATTTTTTTCTACTGTTCCTCCAGCAGCATTTCATAGTGATTCATGGCAGACATGTATCAATTATCTTAGATCATATAAAAGCATCTATGTGGTAGGAATTTAGCTCTGTAAAAAAAAAATTCTATTGTACACCACTCCACCATATTTCAAAAATATATTTTAGGTGTTCTTGAATGTTCTGATGTACTTCCACATGTAGGAAAGTGTCAGTGTAAGATGTGAACTTCACTACATGTGTTTCCTTTGTCTCACATCAAACCCTAATTTCCTCCATTATTACTAAATTTGGTGATGCTCATGATGGTCATTTTCCATGCCTAATTAGAACTATGAAGTTTGAGCATTTTATTAATTTGTTTTTAAACCAGCACTTCACCAAGAAATATCAAAGGATTTCAGTATGTGGATATGCCCATTTCATCTGTGTTTACAACAGAAAATCTTTCATAAATACAAAGTAATTAAAAACAAGCACTTTTGGTTTAGTCTGGGTTTTTTTGACTCATTGATACCAGATCTGTGCTACAGCATCACCTAAGAGTATAAATTTCATCCATATGAAGTCCCAGCCCATAATATCACTTCTGTAATGTTAAAGCATAGGACATAGTGCTTACACCCATGCTATGGTCCCTGGTTCTGGCAGATGATACCTGATCCACTATAAAATATGCTTGTACAAAATTATCTCTCCAAAATATGTATTACACTTCAGCTGGCATTATGAGTTTGTATGGCTGTGTGTCAAGTAACTACAGTGGTTTTGATCCTGTACTTTGTGCCCTAGGACCCAGCTTTTCATCATGTGGAGCCATGGCCTTGGATGGTTCCATTGTTCAGGTTCCATGAACTGGGCCCCCATCCTCAATAAGATGAAGGGCTTTTTGTGTTCATGAAAGTCAGCCTGTTCTTCACCACTGCATCATCTGGTCTACTAAAAGATATTACTTCTCACTGCAGGCATTGCTTCTCACTTGTAACCACTTGATAGTTCAAAAGTTTCTCACCCTAAAATGACATTTCTATATTCTCTCTATCACCAGAATAGTATGTGAGCAGAAAATTATATAAATGAGATTCCATCACAACAAGGAAACTTCCCCAGGAAGGAGCCTTCAACAACTGCTCCCACTGTGTTTGTCTGGGTGGAGAGCTGTGCCTCCTTATACTTCTCATGGTTTCCAGGGAACTCTGTGAGCATGATGCTGTTTCAAAAATGAGACTTCTGGCTCTGCCTGCAATACAAACACCACACCTGTTTGTAAATCAATCTAATTAAACAAATGCATGACTATCCTGGAGAGAAAGTTGAACTGCTTTTGCAAGATTTGTTTATTGAAAAAAAATAGTGTGGTAAATACTGAAAAGCAGAAGTTCATAAAATAACCTTGCACATGGATTGGTTCATGTTACAGTTGAAAGGACATGGGATGTGTAAATAGCAGAACTCTTGTTTAAAATTGGAAGGCAGAAGTAAGTGAATGAGTAGTCATCTGTTTCAAAGATGCTGAACTGCAAACATCTGCATTTCCATCAACAGTGTTAACAGTGATAAAATGAGTATTTTGTTATCATTTGTGAACACGGAATGCTTGGAGGAAATAGAGTACATTTTTGTTGAACTGGTACACATTTTGTGTACTTTTTTATGTAGATAATGACCTAGAAACTTGATGACAGAGACAAGAGCAAAATACCTTGAAACAACTGAAAATATTATGTAGTCTGATATCATTTGTCTTGGTTCTGCTGCTCAATCATCAGCAGTAATTTTTTACCCTGTGGTGTTTTCATACATTTTATTTTCATAGCAAACAGCAGATGTCACCAGAACTTATCTTAGAAATTGATCTAAGCTGCAGCCTGCAGGCTAAGGAAGTGGCATGAGAAGACACTACAGCACGCTCTTCAGCAGTACAATATGAAAGCTTTTGAGGGTCTGTCTCTAACAAATGGACTCTCTAACATTTCCCAGGGTAATGCATCCTGTGAAAATACTCAGTTCTTCCAGCACACAGCCTGGCAACTGCATCTCACTAGAACAGATGAAGCATCATTTCCTCATGGTGCAGCTCCCCACTACAGTGGTTACACAGCTCACGCGTCAGAAATCAAACTTGTGATTCTGTGAATGAAACATCTATCACTTATCTGTTGAGTGCTAAACATTTGGATCAAAAAGAACCATGGCCATGCTTTTTTTCTGTTTAAATGAAAGAGAGACCTTAATGTAAATCTGATGCATCAACTTCATCTGATGCATCAACTTCATCATTTTCATTTGATTCACAGTTTTCACAGCAAAGACTGGAGGAAAAGAAGCTGTGCCTATCAGGCAGGCCTACTTCCGTGACTTTCAGTGATTAATCCTGCTTGATCTTTCACCTTCCCTCTTCACAACTCTGGTTCTCACCATTTTATCTTGGGTGATTTTCTGAATTATTTAACGCAGGTGAAATGACTTGCTATTGAGGTTTTGTGAAGAGAACCAATTCTTTCCCTGTAGTAAACCACTTAGCATCTGTGATGAGCAAAATGCAAGATGAAAAACCATCTATTTACAGGTGACTGGTCTAGAGATATAGCTGTATCTCCTTGATCCATTTTATTTTATAAAAAAACTGGTTTAACAGGCAATCAGCCCCGTATTTTGCCTTCATCCGTGTTTTGCTTTCTCGTCTGTATCAGTTCTGTGGAGCTGTGCTGTACACTGCTGTACAGCTGTGCTGTAAACTGGATTGCCAAATAATTAAATTTAATAATAAGCCATAATTCCTTTTAGTTTTCTTCCTTGTAATGTATAGTCTGAATTACAGTGGGACTGGCAACTGAAGGAGCAATGCACTGCAGACTAGATGTGGGAACACAGAGCTATGAGACAAGACTCCTGTCAACAAGGACAAGAATTATTTAACCCACTTTTGCTATCCTAGAAAATATCTGATGTCTCTACCCAGATGGGATATGGAGCAGTATGATCCACCTCAACAATATCAGTTCTCTCTGTCACAGATTTATGCCAAAAACTCCATTATCATTGGTAAGCATTGTGTGAGCTTGGCTCTCCACCCCAAGTAAACTTAGCACAGTACAGAGATAGCTCTTAAATGTCTCTATTTCTTCTGTCTTTAACCTCTCTGTGATTCACTCTTCTGCCTTTTTCTCCATGATCCACCCTTCCACACACTTCATTTCAGAAATTGCTATGGAAATTGTATTCTTACATTACTGAGGGTTTTTAAAAGTTGTACTTGTGAGGAAGAGTTGCATCCTCAGCTAAATGAGAGGTTAAAACCAGAAGTCACTGAAATATGAATGTACATATGTTATCTTTCTGACTTGAAATATCCTGTATAATCCTTGCCTCAGCAGTTGTACTGGTGCAGAGTTTACTTTTAAAAACATCCAAAAGTGATGTTTTTTCAACTGTTTCTGATGTTCAGTTCATAAGTGTAAGGATTAGCCTTTTCCCAAGATGCCAATTTTTCCCATATGTTTTGAAATGGACAATACTGGAAAGCCTTTACAGACAGATTTTAATGGAAAACTGCAAGGTCTTTCCCTCTGTTCTTTCCTCAGCCTTCAGAATCCAGCTCTACTCCTCCTGAAAGCAGCTCCACTCTATCCTTTTCTCTGCTCCATTTTCCATGTTTAAAAGGATGCATAGGACATTTGACTCTGTCTTCTACTGAGAATCATTTAGCTCATTACAGGGTTCTTAAAAAGGCTTAAACTCTTCTAAAATATGAATATGTGTCAATTAGGGCAGTTGCACAGTACTAGTAATGCAGAGTCAGAATTTCTGAATAGGAATGACTAAAGTGCCTTTGGTCTCCTTGACCTTCTGACTTGGGTGGCCAAACCACTCATCAACATCTATTAAACTACTAGGATTTAATGACACTGCCACAGAAATTATGGTCTTTGGATGCATTGGAATCTACTACTTATTTGTAACTATCTACCAACCAGAAAAAACAAAAAAACAAAAAAAAAAAAAAAAAAAAAAAAAAAAAAACAAAAAAAAAAAAAAAAAAAAAAACAAAAAACCCAGGATGTGCATTTCTCTGGAGATGTGCCACATATGCACTGTAAGGTCTACCAGCACACTGAGGCTCTGGTAGCTCACTCAGGAGCAGTGTGGCCAGGCACCCACCCGGGTGGGAAGCTGAGGACACTGTCTCAAGCTGTCATCCTCTGCCAGAGGACCAACACCCTTCAACATATTTTGTATTTTGAGTGGATGCTTGTAAATCAGCATGTTTTGAATTTTTTAGAAGGTCAGCTGACCACCAATTTCCTGGATGTACATTTGGCTTGGAATAGTTCTCCTATCCTTGTAATTATTTTGGTTTTACATGCAATTACTTGTACACTTCCTCCTTTTATATTGCTTACATGTGTAACTTTAAAGTTATTCTTGGTAGCTCTTTTCTAGAGAATAAGAACTATTGAGTCTTTTCAAAAGGTAGAGTTGGGTCACTCTGCAACATTAGCCTTAAAATTAAAAAGAAAAATATTTTTAAAAAAGCCTTTGAGGCTTCTCTGTAGAAGTCTTCCAAATAATTGCCAACTTTGAGCTATTTTAGGTGTGATTAAAAATCGTCCTGTTCCTGATTACTTTCAGGCAGTTTGATGCAAACATTATAAAGTCAGGACTCTCTTGGGTCCCTTTCAGGAACAATGCCTTTAACATAAAGTAAATAAACTATATTAGAGACACAAGGTAAATCTGCTTTAGTTCTGCCCAGTATCCTTTTGTACCTCAAAGATCTTAGTCTTCATATACCCTGAAGTTTACAGGACATGTACTTCCATGCCCAAGATAGGGAAAGTAGGAAGATTTCTGTACAGAAACCCATTGATGGGCTTTTAATCTGCTGTCTCTGCTCCCAACCTCTGGGTTTTGACATTCTGCTGTAAGGTTTGGGACACATTTTTGCTGATGCTTTTTGTTTTGGCATATACACCAGACAAAACAGATTGGGTTTGCCTCTTCCTAAGCCAGTGTGGGTGATACTGGTATTGGAATGACATGCCAGTTTGGTGCACCCTAACTTTGTTAAGTTTCCACCTAATCAACTTTAAAAACAGTCTGACATTTTCTTCCCCTTTTTCCTTGTGATTTTACATTTATCCAATTTTCTAATATTTCTGTTGGTGACATCTACAAAAAGTGCTTTTAATCATGTCCTGAGCACGGGGTCTGATACCATACAAGAGTTCCTGGCAATAGAAATGAACACACATATGCACAAGGAGTGCAGCAAGGAGGGGAAAAAAAGCACTAAATGGATGTGAAAATGCTACCACTTTTTTTTTTTTTTTTTTTTTTTTTTTTTTTTTTTTTTTTTTTTGTGTGTGTGTGTGTGTGTGTGTGTTGTGTTGCTTTCAGACATATTTAGTCTTTTCATTTGTACAATTCTTTTCCCATAAAGATTTTGGAAAACTTTATGGGAATAAAACACAAATTCCCTAGCACATCTTTTGCTAGGCTTTAGTAAAAACTACAAATAAATACTTTCCATCTTACTATCTGCCCTTCCTGACATGGATATATCTCAAAAGTAGAATTTATTTTTACAAATAATAATGTGAAATAACCATTCTGTATCTGGGACATTGAAACTCAGACCATAGGATAACACAGAATCATAGAATAGTGTGTTAGAAGGGACATTTAAAGGACTTCTAGTCAAACCCTCCTGGGATAAGAAGGGACATCTCCAATGAGCTCAGGGTTGCTTAAAGCCCCATCCAGACTAAATTCAGACAACTGTGCAGCGTGGCCAGCAGCTCCTCCTAAGTTTCCACAGCCCGTTTCCACTGCCCTATTTAGTGGCTAAGTCATCATTTGTGCTTAAAAAGGATACAATTACTCCAGAACATCTGAAAGCCACATTTTCAGCTGCAGCTCTGTTTTGCATTCTATTTACTGCTTATACTTATTTCTGCATGGTACCATCTGGACTCTAGCTCCTTCCTACTTCCTCATGATTTGCAATTTCCTAAGTTCCTGCGCATATTTTTTTGCATTTTATGGACAATCAGCAATTTTTTTAGCTTCATAAATATAGCTCAGCATTCCTTCACTCTATTTTAGCTCAGACTGGCTACTAGGAACAACAGCCTGGTAGTTTTGAGCCCGCTAGGGCAGCTGAGTTGTAGATCAGCCTGGCAGATGGCTCCAAAAGTTTAGTGAGAATGGACCTGTCATTTCTAATCAGCCAGTTGATGGCAAGTGCTCGGACACAGCTGATTCTTGAGTTGTGCCTGCATGTGTTGCCTGGAAGGCTCCCTGTACCCACCCCAGCTCACAGCGACTGAGAGAACACCCTCCCTTCACTCCCCATTGACTCCTCCTGGGTTTGTTTGGTTGTAGAATAGACTCTCCCATTCGCAAGGTCCTCAGTGAGTAACTGAGGCTGACCAAGTTAAACCATGCTGATAAGGTCCTTGTCCAAATACTTCTCAAACACAGACAGCACTGAGGAACGCCGTTCCCCTCGGCAAAGAAACAGTTCCCAGTGTCCAGTGTAAACTTAAGGAGCAGCTTTGAACCATTCCCACACGTCCTGTCCTGGGCACCAGCGAGAAGAGCTCAACCCCTCCCTCTCCTCCTCCCCTCCTCAAGAAGCTGCAAAGAGCACCGAGGCCGCCGGTCCTCAACCTCCTTTTCTCCAAACCACACAACCGCAGAACCTCGCCAGCACTTTTTTTTGTTGTTTGGGGTTTGTCCGGCGTCGTTTGGTTTGGGCTCCGCCTCGGGAGGGAAGGAGGGAGGGTAGGCGGGCCGGGAGAGAGAGGGCGGGACGCGGGGCGGGCAGGAGGCGGCATCAGCATCATCAGTGTCACCGGCGGGCGGGCAGGCAGGAGGAGGCATCAGTATCATCGCTGCGGTGGTGGGCGGGCAGGAGAGCCGGAGCCGGGGCTGCAGGTGGGAGCGGGGGTCGGTGCCTGGCGGGGAGCAGGGAGAGCCTGGCTGGGGCGGCGGGAGGTGCCGGGGTCTCCGTTCAGGGGGGTCCATCCCTTGCCGAGCCGCGGTGGCAGCAGAGCCCTGCCCTGAGCAGGCGTTTGCCATCGCCCCTGCCCGGCACCCGGAGGGGGAGCAGCCCCTGCTGCAGAGCCCGAGCACGGGGGCTTGGCTGCTGCCCGCTCTGTCCCCTCTCTTCCTCCTTTTACAGCAAACTCTGAAGTACCGCAGATCAATAATCTCCCTCTTATGCATGTGGAAGCCTGTTATGTTACTAAAAAGCTAAACAGGCGAACAAACCCCACTCCCCAAGCCCACTCCCCAATCCCCGTCTCTGAGTTAGGCGCTTTTTTAAAGCACATTCCCATTGCTGCTGAGCTCTGCTTTCTCTGCTTTTCGGTAAAGCTTCTACAAGCGTGCCAAGTCGGGACGGAAAACAGTTCAGAATATTAACTGTAGAGTCTGCAAAACAGATGGGGAAGCGCGGATAACGTGGTGGTGACTGTAATTCTCTCTCTATTGCTTCCAGGTATTTAACAACACAAAAAAAATGAAAGGTTTTCCATCATGTCTCTCCATGCAGTAGCGCTCGCCAGCTTCAGCAGAAGAGAAGTTTTCAAGCACCCTTGCTCTGAGATGGTGAGGCAAGGGAGACCTGGCTCAGTGTGCTTGTTAGCCTGGGGGGGTCTTGCTTCAAAAACCGGTTTTTAGTTGTCAGTGGACGTAGTAAATTATTTTTAAATGCTTGTGGAGTTAACTTGGGAAACACAGTCGAGTATTGGAGGTGGGGGAGGAAAAGACAGACTTTTTTCATAGTAGGAAGATGTCAGATTGTCAGTGGGTTTTTTGTTTTGTTGTGTTTTTGGTTTTTTTTGATGTTTTTGTGGTTTTTTTTTTGGTTTTTTTTTTTTTTTTTTTTTTTTTTTTTTTTGCTGTTTTTTTTTTATGGCAGTGTGTTGTGCTTTCCATGTGCTTCTGTTGTTGTATTTCCTTATCGCTGCTCATTAATCACGCACAGTTATGTGGCTTTTTTTTTTCCCCCCCTGTGATGCAGTTGAAATCGTAGCATCTTGAAAGTAAATGGAAATAGTACCTGAATTCTCAGACCATGTTGATAAGAGCCAAGAGATGGGAGCATTGTTTTAAAAAAAGATAAGTCTTAAAACTCAGCACCTTTAATAGCTGTGCTTACTGATAAAGTCCTGGTATTTATCTTGCTGAGCAGTTGGGATACTTGCATCCTAAGAGGTAGAATCTGTTAATTGCTGAGAGTTTCTTAATTGTATTAAAAATAATTTTTTAAATTTTAATAAAATAATTCAAAAATAATTCCTACTTTATCCACTGATATTTACCATATGATATAAATATGTATAAAGCCTGCCTACATGGCAGTTTCTCTAAAGAAGTGCAGAAGGAGAAAAGGTAGGAAACAATAAACAGATACTGAAAAGAGTATTTTTCTAAGCACTGGCATGATCAAATGCTAAATATTTTAAATTAAACATACTATATTTGGCTTGGCTATTCTTCAGTTAAAAGGGAAATTCTCTGTGGGTTTTAATTTCTTCTGCTTTCCGTGAGTCTGGAGGGTTTCTGGACAAGAGCTGTACTGTGAGTCACCTCACTCTTCCACGCAGGAAGTGTAGAGGTCAACAACCCGGGGTGGCCGAGGACAGCACACCTTTAACTCCCTTCTCTTTGTATGGGACTACAGAGTTCAGGGGAGGGTGAGAGGAGTCCTGGTTGTGCTTCAGTCTGCAGACATTCTCACTGATGCCAGGTGAAGGCACAACACCTTGGTTAAGCACCCTTTAAGGATGTGCATGTGGGAGCAGGGCATCCCTTTAATTTCCCTGATTTCTGTGATGTGCTCTACAGTCCATGATGTACTTGAGGCAGTAGGGAGGTGGGGGGACAAACCTTAGGTCCTCACAAGGAATTTATGAGCTTAGGGAGGTTTCCTGTTGCTTTGCTGTCCTGAGTGTATCATACTCTCTGGTTGGAATTAGCTCCTGAGTATCTGCACTAAATTGCTTCCCTGGTTCAGCTTACACTGGTTTAACAGTATGGCAAATTCAGCTTTGAGAGTAAAAATACTGAATTGGAAGCACCATGACTGCAAAAAGTGAAGTGCTGATCTGGTATAAACCTGCTCAGGCAGTTCAAATGCATTCAAAATTTAGGTCTCCTTATACTGGCAGGCTCCTATTCCAGGTCAAGTTTACCTATGCCAGGTATTATCTATCTGTGTCACTTCTTGCATTATGCTGGCTTAGTCACGTTGCTGATATGAACCACATGTATTGTGTTCTACCAAATTAGGTGATGTGACCACACCTGATCCCAGTTGTTAGAGCTGGGGAGATCAAGCAGCACATTGATCAGATATTTGTCGACTTAGATCGTCACAGATTTATCTTATAACTTGTGTACATCTAAATAGATTCATGCTTCCAGATACTGATTGGTGATTCCTCGAATTCTTTTCCACACCATTGTTGTTATTTTGGTAGGTACACAGGCATCTTATTCAGCATTTTGTCTCATTTTTGCCTTATGCACATGTTTAATTGTCCTGCTGTGGAGAGTTTCTTTTGGTCACCTGCCTTTGGGAGTGAAATGAGAGGTGCAGAGCTGCGGAGCCAGTGCTCTCCAGACAGTGCATGCTTCTGGGGAGACTTTCAGGCAGCCAGAAATGTAGGCAGTTGTTAGGTGACTGTCAGCAGGCCTCAGAAAAGTATTCTTCCTGCTGGGATGACTGTGAGACTGAGGGTATCATTAGCAGAATGCTGTTATCTTATAACCAAATTGTCTGCCTCTCTGTTCTTGTTGTAGTTAAATCACGAAAGCCTAAAAGTGGCGTTCACCGACTCAACGTGTTCTTCAAATCCCTCAGTGAGGATTAGCTGCCTTGCTCCAACACCTCAAATCTCCGTTCTCTCAGGTAATGCCAGTTTGTTCCAAATTGCCTCCTCTGGGGAGTTTTGCTGGTGCTTGTAGTGCTAGCAAAAGCTGTTGGTGTTTGTGTGTACTGAACAAGTCTAGTTTGTTTGAAGAGGGTTCCTTGCTTGTTGGCTTTGAGGGTGGTACAACATCAAAATACATTATACAATTTGCAAGTAGGGTGTTTTTTGCCTTTTAGTAGTAGTTTGGCTGTTTTAGTTAATGCTGACCTTTGTGTGTGAGGGTGGATCAGGTTGTCCAGAAAAGCTATGGATGCCCCATCCCTCTAAGTGTTCAAGGTGACGTTGGATGGGACTCTGAGCAACGTGGTCTACTGGAAGGTGTCCTCACCTACAGCAGGAGGGTTGGAACTAGATGATTTTTCAGGCCCCTTTCAGCCCATAAAATTTTACAGTTTTTTGATTATAACACTAAATGTTTTGCACAGAGAAGGTGATGTTCGCAGCCCAAATTGAGGTCCTCCTGTGAAATTGAAATGTCAGTAGTTACCAAAATATCCTTCTTTCCCTGAAAAGTTGGAAATGTATTTGTTTAAAAATCAGCTAGTTTTAATTTTCCCGTTCCTGTCCTTATATTGCCATGGCTGGCTGCGTTGGCAAGATGTTTGCAAGTGCAGCCAATGTGCAGTTTTGCTGCTATTTCTGCAAGAGCTTTGTCCTGGTAAGTGACAGGTGACTGATCCCTATTACTGACATATTCTGGATGATTTTGGCCTGGCTTTACTAGGATAGCTTTGCTAGCAGCTCTTGTAGTTTGTTATATGTGATGTTCTTGCCTTTTTTCAGCCTTTTCTTGATGAGTACTGGTCTTTATATGGACTTGCTGTTCCAAAATACATGGGAGTTTTTTGTTTTGGTTTTGATCCCTTCATTAGTAAACTTTCTTATGTTGTTTTTGCATACATGCTGGCTTCCAGGTGAGAGACTCATAGAGAAGTTTACTGTTTTCCTATGAGATATGTCCAAGGAGAGCAACCTCTGGTCAAAGTCTAGAGACTGCAAGACTTATTGCTTTTTTCTCCAGCAGTGTTTAACAATCCTTGTGGTCCTAACTAGGAGTTCTTTGTCCTGGAAGTGATTCTTCTTGATTGTATCTATTCTTAGAATTTTACAACCTACTTATCTTCCCCAAAGGAGATAGTTGGTGACTTCATTGTATTGTTGAGGTCGATGGTTTCTTCTTGAGCATAGACTTTGTGTCTAATCTCTCAATTACTTGGATTATGACAGTTCCTCTGAGGCTTTTTTGTTTGTTTGTTTTTGGGTTGTTTGTTTTGTTCAAGGTACAGGACTTCAGTTTATTCTTCAAAAGCTACTGGTTATAGTGCACACTTCTGTGTTCTGCTAATGTTGCTATCTGCCAGTAAAAGCAGTTTTTCCATTTTCTGTCGAACTACAATTTCTCAGTAGAGCGCATAGGACCTTGGCAGTGCTCTTCATTCTTTCAAAGGCATTATAGTGATCTTGCTGTGACAGAGCTAAATTTGTTATGATTTTGGCTAAGTGTTGCCACCCTCTGAATAATGGACTGAAGTTTACTTTAGCCATTTCCACTCTGGCTGAACCGAAACACACAAGCATGTTGACCTTGTATTACTGAGTGTATTTTTTGTTACTCTTTCTGCTCTGTTGATCTTCCATGTGACTCACTATAATGTAATTTTCTCTTCTATTGGCAATAGGATTAGTACCTCTATCAGTAATAGTTTTGTTACCCTGTTTTGTAGAACATCAATGTTTTTGAGCATACTGACAATCAGTCACCATTAAAGTCTTAGCTAATTGTGTTTGGATAGCAGCAGAATACTTTACTGTTGGTTTATTACCTAGCCTTTATCAATGACAAAATTGCTTCCTGAGTGCAGAAAGCAAGAGCTTTCTTGCAGGAAGACACAACAGCAAGTGGTGAGTGAATTCACCTCTTTCAATGTCTTCTCATCTGTGTAAAAAATACTATGCATTTTATTAATTTTGTGTATTAACCTTTTCTTAGTATTGTTTCCTAACCTCTTCTTCTATTTTCTGAGCAGATGAATCTTCAAGACCAGCAGTGATTGGACATGCTGGAAGTTTTGGATCGTACCCAGGCAGTGCTGAAGCTATCAAAGACATTCTCGTGTCTGTTTTAAATGCGTCTGGTTTGAAGCCCTCTTTGATGTTGGAGCAGAGCACAATGCAGGGAGCTGACCATCCGGACAGTGATGTGGAACAGTGGGAAGAAAGCAGCACTGGGGACAGCCATGATGACAGTGACAGTGATTCTGCACATCACAGCACTGCCTGTACACAAACAGACATTCGGTTTACAAGGCCCCGGGCTTGTTGGAACAACACAGACTGTGATTCCTCCAAACCTTCACCAGATACTTTCCCTTGTCCCCGTTATACTGGTGGAGATCCTGCTGCTTCCCCCTTGAATGGTATCAGTCTTTCAAGCATGTCCCCTCTGAAGCGTGACTGCTTTACCCAGGTGACGTTAACAGGAGGCACCGTCACATCCGCTGTTGTGCATTCTGGAAAAGAATCTTATACCTCCCCTGAAAGAGACTTGGCTTTCCCAGGGTTGCTTTCAGATTCAACTGTTGGTAAAGCAGATCTAGTGAAATACCCTTATGCCGTGGAGCCTGCACCTCTCAGCAACAGCGATTCTCCCAGTGGCCCTTCCCAGTCAGAGCCAGTCAATCCAACAGGTAACTTTACAGCTGCATTTTTGTTGTAAGGTCTCTTGAAAGAACTGTAATTGAAGCGGCCCTTATTTATGGTGATTGCAAATAAGACAAATGCTGTCATTCAAAATAAGAGAGAGGGGAGAAAGCAAAAACCTTGGTTTTTGCAAAAAGCAAAAAACTTGGTTTTTAAGCAAAAACCAAGGAGAACCAGAAGGGTGGACTTGGTAAAATGGGAGATGCTCACGCTTTTGTGGTCGGCATTTCTCAGGATGCAGAAATGCTTCTATAATATACAACTGTTTATAAAATGTAAAAGTTGCTGAGCTGTGGGAAATGTAGAATGTCCCCTGGATGAGCTTTCTACCAGCTTTATTTTGTCTTCACTGTTACCCTTTTCCCAATAGCAGCTAGCATGGATCTGGGCATTGGGTAGTGCTTCATTGAGGTGTGTGGGTTCATGTTGTGTTTGGCAGCAGCTGGATGAGAGGGAGTCCTTGGATTCTGGGGTTTTGGAGACAGGGCATTATCATCCAGTTTATGTTTACTAAATTGGCTTGTTCTGGAGCAGGACTGTTTTTCCTTTTCCCCTTTCCAAGTGCACCTGAGGTCTTGGGGACACAAATCCTCTTCTGATGTAGAACAGGTTCTTTATGGCTTTCACCAGTTTCCAGCCATATGGAAATCCCGTGTGTTGTCTATGAAGAGGACTAGCTGAGGGCTGCAAGCAGAGGGTGGCAGGGTGCCTTCTGCCCCTGCAGTGTCAGGGGGGTCTGGGCAGTGTAGGTGAGGAGCTGTTCAGTGGGAGAGTTCAGCACGTGTCCCTGAGATGGCTGGGGAGCAGCTGGTCTGGCCTTGGGGCTGTGTGTGCCTCCATGAGATATGCCAGCCTTCCTGGGCTTCAGGCTGGAGTCCCTGCCCTTTGGCTGAGGAAGCAGAGCAGTCCCCTCCTGTGTAACACTTAATATTGACAGGAGCAGCCTTTGGTACAGTGAGATGAAGCATTTTGATTTTGTTTATAAAGGGTGTTAGTGGCATCTAAAGACTTAATTTAGGGCCACAAAGATGTTCAGATAAATGGGGCACCTCTCCTATGAAGACAGACAGAGCTGGGATTGTTCAACTTGGAGAAGGCTCCAGGGAGACCTCATAGCAGCCCTCCAGTACTTAGAGGGGGTCTTAAAAAATAGAATAACAGATATTAGGAAGAAATCTTTTACTATGAGAATGCTGAGGCACTGGCACAGTTTGCTCAGGGAAGTTATGGATGCCCCATCCCTTTAAGTGTCCAGGTTGGATGGGGTCCTGACCAACCTGGTCTAGTGAGTGTTCTTTGAGCCACCTGGTATAGTGGAAGGTGTCCCTGTCCATGGCAAGGGGTTTGGAACAAGGTGATATTTAAGGTCCATTCCAACCCAACTCCCCCCTCTATGATGATAGATTTCTTCAGAAAAGTGTTGCATCTGAGGTCTGTTTTTTCTACTGTAATAAAGACAAAGAACACAGAGTGTTCATCCTACCTTTGTGTTATAAAAGAATAATACAAAGTCTATGTTTTGTTGGTTTGTTTCGATTCGGGATTTTTCTTCTCCCTTTGGTCAATAGTAGTTCCAGCGGTGACACTCCACTGACCTCCACTTCCAGTTTCTGATCCTTTCTAGCTATTCACCCAGAACTCCTCCAAGGTCTAAGTTGGCAGCAAGGTCTCAAACAGGCACGTGCCACTTCAGGACTGTGTGCTCTTAGTAGCACCTCTAGTCCTCTGTGACAGACTGTTGTCATCAGTTAGTATGTTACAATTATGGCTGTTCCCTTTTCCTGGGTGTTGCATTGGCTCTGTGCCTTCAAGAAGTGCCCCTCAGGGAGAAGGAAACCGCACCCAGTGGTTGGGGCTGGCTGAGGGCAGTCACACGTGTTTGGGGAGCTGGGTCTGGAAAACACAGCCCAGGCTCTTGGGGTCAGCGGGGACCGCGAGGCACGTGCGCAAGAACAAATACATCGCGCGTGACTCGACCTTCTGGCACCAGCCCCGTGTGTCACCAGCTTGTGTTGGGGTGGCAGTGCTGCTGGCTCTCCAGAAAACAAAGGGAGCAAGGAATGTGGCAGCCAGGTGACTGAAGGAGAGCATCCTTGATTTTACTAAAAAAGTACTCCTTACAGGAGGCAGGATCCTTTTAGATACTTTGCAGTGTGGTATGTTCTGTCTGCCTTAGGCCTTTTCTGTACAAAGTTATGCATTTCTTCATTACTTGTTGCTTTTAATCATTAACACAATACTGGGTAGCTTGGGTAATGAGGTCTGATTCTCTTCTCCCTGTCCAGTACTATGAGGATATGAAAAATGAATAGAAAATGAAAAAGAAATAATATAATGCCTAAATTGAGGGCAGGAATTACACAATAGGATTTCCTGACTTGCTATTCTTTCTGTTGCTATCTCAGAGATGGTGGTTTCTCACAGGAGAATTGCTGAGGGATGCACAGTATCCAAGAAAACTATGTAATATCACTTAAATCAGAGCTTTTTTTTTTTTTTCAGTGGAATTTAATTTCTGTTTAGTGGGATTTTTCAGGGTCCCCTGAAACTCCTACTACGCCTTGTTCATATGTTTGAGGCCACCAGAGAATGGCCCTTATTCAACATTTTGAAAAGGCTCTGTCACTGTTAATGAAGAGTTTGGGACTGAGTTTAGTGTTTTCTAGGGACTTTGTTGTGGCTGGTGTGTCACTGAGTTCACGGGCTTGTTCTTGCTTTTAACCTCTATGTACATCAAGAGTCACTTCCTTCTCTGGCTCTTAAGGCTTTTTTCCCAGCCCCAGAAGCCTCCAGGCAACAGTGTTCAGGAGCAGAAAGGCAACCAGATAACTTTTCTGCATCAGAGCCACAGTTGCATCCCATTGCTGGATGTTCCAGGCTCCTTCTCTGTGCTTTTTTAACATCCTTTTTACTTAAAGGTGCAAGTGGGATGCAAGAAGTAAGCAAAGGAGAGAGCTCCCATTAGATTTCAAAATTATATATAAGATTAATTGCATCTTATGCTTTAAAGAGGAAGAAATAATTTTCCCTTTTCCTTATTGCTGCTTATTTTTAGTTTAGAGAATAATATTTGTTATCTTTACTGGCAAGAATGTAGTCTATTATCAAGCTATAGAGCTTACCTAGTAAGATGAATCATCAGGTAGGTATGAAAATAACTTAATTAGGCCATTAAATGTGTTTTGAAAAGTCATATTGTCAGCCTTCCTATTTTTCCTTCATGGTATACACAATGGAGGTATTAATAATTCTGTACAAAAACTCTCCATCTGTGTCACTGTGCTTGAGCCCAGTATTGACTTTACAGCCTGATGTCATCGATGCTCAGGGCAGTGTAACGTGGTTTCTGTAAGCATGGCAATATAAATAATCCAAACTAGGCCTGAGAGTCAGTGTCTCTTATTTGGAGAAAAGTTTTACATAAATTATGATCATATCTTGTGGGAGCTCTTTAGCCTGTGACTTTTAAACAAATTTAGGAAAGACATTTTTTAAAAAAATAAAAAGCCATTGATTAAACTGTGCTATTTGCAAAGCCTTTAAACGGTGTCTGCGTGGTGGCCCTTCTCCACCACATATGGTCTCTTTATCCTGTGAGCATGAGAGTGAAACAGAAACTCTGAGTTCAAGGTCCAATAAGAGGTTGTAAACGCCAGTAAAAACCTGATGTATGCTCTACTGTACAGTGAAAAGTTCTTATTGGGGGAAAAAAAAAAAAAAAATTTCACAGACTCATCATACTCATCAGTGACTACCAGGAGAATGAAACTGCTGTTCTGAGAAGCAAGGAATGCTGTGGCTAATGCCACAGTTGGACATACTACCATTCAGTATGGGTTGCATTTGGAAGCAGGAGGGAGATTTCCTCGGGGTATGGAAACGTAACGGCAAAATGTTTTCCAAACCTAATATTTCCAAACACAATGCCAGCAGTGATGCGGGGAGTCTTTTAAGGCTAGTGCATCTCTCTGCATGCCCAGACAGCAGTGAGATTTGTGTTTCTTCCAGCAACTGTGAATGAGCAGAGTGCAGTGTCAGCTGCCTGTGTCGTCAACTGCAAAGCATCGCTGCAAGTCCAGCCTCAGGTTCTGTTTGTGGTTGTCCCCAGCAGCTCAGGTTGTAGCTTGGAGAGAACTGGTGTGGGAGTGCAGGGCTGCTGTCACAGCACAATATTTAAAATATCTCTCTCTGGTAGTTGATGTTCATGCTTCAGGTTGCCAGAGTAGTTGAAATGCCAGTGTGTTTCTCACGTTTTTCTCCTCCTTAGCTTCTATCACAGCCTCCAGCCGCAGTGGTGTTCAGTTTTGGGAGGGGGGGAAAATTTGCTTTGCTTTCTGGAAGTCCCTGCACACATCATGGGAGCTGCAGAGAAAGAAGTAACTAATAAAAGTTCTTGTTATACCCTCAGGCTCTACTTCTCCTTTGAATATCAGTGCTATACCCTTGAATCGTTCACTGCAGGACATCTGCATGCTTCCAGAGGATGTGGAAAAGGTGAGGACAACGTAATACTATCATCATAATATTTTTTATGTTTTATTTTTGCAAAACTGAATGACGAGAGGTGTTTCTCAACAGAAGAACTTCCTGATGTACTAATATTTACAAATACTCTCTTTTGCCTCTTCTTGCCCTCTGTGGGTGAACCTACCAACATAAAATGTGTATTTCATAGTTTGTCTTCTTCTCTTGGCCCATTAATTAAATAGCTGAATTATTTTTAAATAATCGAAATGTATACAGGAGCAATGTATGCTTCTGCTTTTTATTCCATCATTTCCCCACACATTCCTTGAAAGCAAACTTTAACATTGGTAACTTTAAAGTTAAATTGCAATATGTTACATAGAAATTGTTGCAGCTGCATGCATATGTATGAGATTTACCTCATGCTTTTACTGTAAAAAGATTGAGGTTTTTTTGTGTGTGCTTATGATGAGCAGGTGAGCTTTACTGTCAGAGAATTACAGTATGAACAACAAGCACAATAACTCTGCAGTAACTCAAGCAGTTTCTCATGGTTTCTAATAAGGGCCCCAAACAATCTTAGGTGTGTGTTGCTAGGTGGGCAGTCCACTCAAGCCTGTAAACAGAGCTAAAGATGAGCTAAAGCTGTCTCACATAACTTTGTGTGCTAAATGTTAATCTTTTCCAACAGTGGAAAAAGGGGGGCTAATGGATTGCAATGAGTAGGATTTAATTTAAAAGAGCTTTAAAAATGTGCCTAATAAAGGAGATTTTTTTTTGCTGGACTGTGTACATGTGGTCCCATGTCCTAGGCCCAAGAGGTGATCATCATCTTTGTGCACAACACTGGTTTTACTGGAGTAGCGAGTTTTGCCTTTGGTTGAAGCTCTCAACATCCATAAGGTGCATTTCAAACAACAAAACCCACTCAGTAAATCACACACGAAAACTCAATGGACTTGAACTAGCTTTTCATGTTGCTTTTTATGAAAGGTGTTTCAGAAAGGAGTCAGTGTTTCTCCATCCGTAATGTGTGATCTAAAACTAAAGTAATTTGTTTTCAGACACCAGGAGACCCGTGAGCAGTTATCTGGATTAGAAACCACAATCTGAGCTTTGAGTGAGGCAAGATCTTTATCAGCTACTGCTATTGTGCAGAGATTGGGAGCTGATGTGATTATAAGTTAAAAGATAGCAAGACCTCAGTCCACTGTGAGCAAGGCTGCCTTAAAAAAATCCCCAAAGAACAAAAAACCCAACCACACAAAAATCCACAAAACTTCAAATGTTTTTAGTGTGTGAAAGAATCTCTTTGAACTTGAGGACTGAAAGTTAAGGTACATGTGGTATCAGCAGGTCCTGAAGTTGTAGTTGTGTGCCAGGAAGGAAATGGGTCAGATAATCTTAAAGGGGCTTTCCACTGATGTTAGTGGGAGAGGACGGAAATGAGAAGGTTGGTGTGTCACGGCTGAGTTGAGACTGCTTTGTAGCATGAGGGAGCTGAAAGCTATCAGTAGGCAGAGCTGAAAGCTGATAGTCATGCTGAGTACAGGAGTCTGTGTGTTCTGTTTCATGTTTTTGCAATGTAGCTCTCTCAGATACACTCATAATTGCTTTTATCAGCAGGGCATGCTGATAGGCTGTGCTCTGCCATTAACTTGAAACTTTTTGTATCTTTAAAGTAGGAGATATCTCCCAAAAGGAAAAAAGACTTTTAAAGTATTTCTTTGCTAATGGAAAGATAGTAAAATCCTGGACTCCTAAAGTTCACTGAAAGTTGTCTCTGGGGAAACTGTGCATCAAGCAAGTAATGTTAATTAGTGTTGGGAAAAAGATAAGTTTCTCCAAACACCCACAGGGACTTGGGTGCTCTCTAATGCTGAGATTAATCTTGTCTACATGTATTTGTCTATGAGCAGTGAGAAAGCTGTGATGTCTGTTGTGCTCCTTAATATTTAGCTATTCCTAAACACTGATGTCTTTCTTCATGGTTCCTGTACAAGTTGAGGGGATGTCATGAATACTGATGTCGAGTACAATTTTCTGAACATAAGCCACTTTTATACAGCTTTAATTATCCTGCACTCAAGAATCTCTAGCCTTGGATACTGCCATAACTTTTTAGATGTAAGTTTAGGTTTGCACTTGGCAGTTGAGGGGAGAAAGTATCCTGGGTATCTCTGGGTTTCCACCCAGGTGCCTGAGTACAACTATCTCTCCACGATGTGCCTGCTTTTTAGCTGAGGTTAATGTGGGACCTGTGCCCAGGCCATCAGCAGTAGCTTGGGGGTGGGGCTGGTGGGATGCTCTGTTAGACCTCAGAAAGCAAGGGATACAGCAGTGATATTAGGAAAGGAGCCCCAGGTTTGTGTTTGTCTCAGTGGTCCCTTTTCCTAGAGAATGGGTGACCAGAGCAGGTGAGATAACAAGGGATGTCACAAGGAGGTGTTGTTGTCTGATTTGGAAATGCTACAGTGAAGCTTTGGAACTGCTACCTTTTATTTAAGGCAGTGGGAAGCCCAGGGGAGCCAGGTTCCCACTTACTCTTATCACAGAATTTCTGTGTAACGTTGAGTTGGCCGTGTAAGCTATCTCACTGCATACTCCCTACTTCACTTCACTCTTAACACATGAAAACATTTTACTAGCTCCTGTGCTTCCCACCACCTGAAGCTCTGCACTCCATTCAAAACTTGCCACTTCTGGCCCTCTCCAGCCAGCATGTGTGCAAAACTGCTTGTACACATTGACTTGAAATTAAATCATGCTAAATAGGTTACTTGGATGCATGCTTGCATCCTAATAATGCAGTGTAACTACAAGACTGCATCTCTGAAATGCATGCATATACATCAGTTAGTCATTTTTATCTAATACTTGGGTAAGATAAAAGTAGATTGTATGTTATAATCAAGGGTGTGACAATTATCTGGGCAGTTGCCTTTTGCATATTGTTCCTGAATGGCCCTTGGGGTGGTTTTATTGAGTTTAAAAAAACAGATTTACATTTTTATTTGCAGACTTGAAAAAGTATGGGGGGAAAAATAATGCATTTCACTCTGTCTTAACTAAATATTAGATATGCTAATGAGTGTTCCAATCTTGTGTCCAGGAAAATGCACACTTTTTTGTGGCCGATATGATTATAGCATCACTAGAAAAAATGAAATGTAATATCCTAAGCCAACAACAAGCAGAATCCTGGGGTATGGAGGAAACAAGTGGATCAGATGGCAGCTATCACACTGACTCAGAGTTATCTTCTTACCCTGGAGTGAAGAAATCTGATTCTTCTGTTACCTCTTCAGACAGTGGTTATGAAGGCAAGTTACTTAATCTAGAATGTAACCTTGTTTGAAAGCCTTTGCTGTTTGTTTCTGTGCAAGAAAATACTAAACAAATTGGGGCATTGCTTGGAACCAAATGCTCTGTTACCTTCTTTGAGTCTCTGGCGAGTTGGGTCCATTGAGGATCGTTATGCCACAGGTGTTTTTCCTGTGGGTCACATACTTCCTTTTGGATGTTCACACCTATGTTTTATTAATTATAATTATTTTTTACATTAAAATGAAAATGTAGTGTTTAAATGCCACAAGCCAAGCATGATTCTCTACAGAGCATGCCTGTAGAGAATGCTGGCTGTTTTTCCCCTCTCTGCTTAATATATATATATATTTTGGTAGTATTTGCAGCTTGGCTATTTCCTTCTGTGTTTGCTTCTGCAGTATGCAGATGCAATTGGTTTGAGTGAGACTCCCCAGAGTATTCATTCACACATAGTTTAAGGCAATATGATAAATACTCCTGGCATTATTATGCTTGAGTCAGCACATCCATGTTGAGTAGATTTTAGTCTCTTGAGTAGTACAGATCTTAGTGATGAATTGTAAATCTAAACTCTAAATAACATAACTTCTGTGGAAAAATGAATGGTGTTCCTGGACATGAGAAGGGGAGAGACCACTGGCAATATAAAAAATTTAGGTTTATCACTACAAAATTCTGCCTAAGAAACTAAGGGACATACTGTATGACAAACTCCCAAGAACTGGCCTGCTCTGTGTATAAAAACAATTAAAGTTGCTCTATAAATGCAGTTTGTGTGCTAAAGTTTTGGCAAGTGATGAAACATGTAAACATAATTGCAGCTACTTATAAATGCTGGAAAAGTTTAACTGATCTTGTCCTTGTCTCGGACAGGCTGTGCCTTGCTGCCTGTCAGCTCACCAGTGCATCTACCATCACATCATGAGGTTACCAGATTTCGTTGCCACAGTGACTCAGAGGATGAATATGTAATTATTGGTAAGACTTTAAAATTGTACCTGAAGAAACAGATATATTGTTCGGTTGAATCTGTTCCATTTTTTAGGATTTCTCTTGATTTTAGTAGATGTTATTGTAGGAGAAATAACATGTGAAAATGGAAAGAATTATGTATGTGTAGCTCCTTATTACAACACAGGCAGAAACACCAGACTGCTGCAGGATTTCCTTCCTAGGAAAGAACATCTTTGCTGGTTTGAGAGTGTGGTGAGTTGACCCTGGCTGGACACCAAGTAACCACCGAACCACTCTGTCACTTCCTTTCTCCACTGGAGAGAAAACATAAAAGACTTGTGGGTTGGATAAGGACAGGGAGACATCACTCACCAAAAACTGTCACAGAAAAAAAGAGTCAACGTGGGGAAATCAATTTATTGCCAATCAAATCAGAGTTGGGTAATGAGAAATTGAATCAAATTTTAAAGCACCTCCCCCGCCAACTCTCCCTTCTTCCTTGGGCTAAACTTCACTTCCTATTTCTCTACCTACTGGGGCTTTCCACACATTCTGTTAGGAGCTTGCTGCAGCATGGGCTTCTTCCCTCTAGGTCACAGCCTCCTTCAGGCATCTTTCTGCCCCAGCCTGGGCTCTTCCACAGGGCTGGAGGGGGATCTCTGCTCCCCCATTAATCCCTGTGGGCTGCAGGGGCACAGCTGCCTCACCAGGGGCTGCGTGAGGAGCTGCAGGGGGATCTCAGCTCTGGCTCCTGGAGCACCTCCTGCCCCTCCTTCTCCACTGACCTTGGTGTCTGCAGGCTTGTTCCTCATACATGTTCTCACACTCTCTTCAGCCGTAACTGTGCAGGGGTTTTTTCCTCCCATTTTGACTCCATTATCCCACAGGTGCTACCACCATGGCTGTGGGCTCAGCCCTGGCCTGTGGTGTGTCCATCCTGGACCTGTCTGGCATTGGCTCTCTCATACATGGGAGAAGCTTCTGGCAGATTCTCACAGAAGCCACTGCCATAGCCCCTCCTGCTGCCAAAATCTTGCCATGCAAGCCCAACAGAGGGACTGAAATTATGCCTAAGGATTAAACCAAAGGAATGTGCATGAAGGAAGTGTGAAACTGGCACAACCTGTCAGCTATAGCAGCGTTGGTTGAGATAATTTAGGACGTGATAATTTCCTAATGAAACAGTTTGACTCGGTTTTAGGCAGTCTCTCCCTCTGCTTCAGGACTAGAGCAGAATGTCTCTGTTCCCTTACAGTCATATATGCTTTGCTTCTCTTTAGGACATCCTGAGTTTTGTTTAGTGTGCTTCTGGTTTTTACACATACAGAAGTAGAAACCCTTAAAAGTGGCCTGTGTAACTTTTAACCTTTGTTTTATCTTTTCCTGATAACGAATAGATTTTTATTGTTCTCATTGGTTTTAGAGCTTTATTTTTTCCTCTCATCTTTCCCTGATCTACAAATGAAGAACAAGCTCCCAAAAGACTGTGTTCCTAATACCAAGAGTTACTTTGAGATGTATAAATGAAGAAACATTTGTCTTGAGAACAATAAGCATGGGTCAAAACTAATGCTACCAATGGGAACACCTTGTTGGCATAAGCATATTGTGTCTATGTAAACATAATGAAGCGTGTCCTTTAATTGCATTCATCTCACCTGTTACTAGCATGTTTATGACATTAGCTGGTATGTTTGTGATTGGTGTCTCCAAACATCCCTCAGCGTCCAGAAAAACTAATGTGTGGCCTCTCTTGGCTCTGTACATTATTATTTATGTTGAGTGACTTCTGGCTGGACTTTGACCACCAGGCTCTTTGTCTCTCCTTACCATTTCAGTTCTTGAAGGCAGGGTGATGGTGATGATAGGATGCAAAGGTATTAGGGAATATTCTTCACCACGTCAGAGATATGCAGAGGAGATAAGATTTCTTATGCCTGTTTTACAACTAGGGCTGAGGTTATTTCCCACATCCAGGGAAAAGAAAGATGTGGGAAAAGAAAGGTGTTGGAAAGATGAATATATTTGAAACTGACACTGTGGTAACACAGAAAGTATTTTTAAAATAGTGCTGAGTAACAGATGCTTTGTTTCTTCAATGGCTTGATAAAATTTTCTCCTTTACTGCAGAACTTGAAGACCTTGAAAATCTGTCTGTTGCCCCTGATAAAAGGTGTGTATCTACTATAATAGCCCTGTGGCTCCTCCTTTTCTGCTGGAGCAGCTTTCTGGTAGTTCTTCTGGCTGGGGCAGGGAAAGTTGTGGGAGTGGTAAATTGGGCCCTCTCAAGGAAGGGGAAGGAATGCTGCTTGTATTCCTTCCAGCAAATATCTCTGGTGCTCAGCTTAGCAGGGTTTCTCTGGTTCCCTAGTCTTGCTGGAGGGTGGTGTCTCTAGCTCTTCAAGGGCCTGGGTGTATCAAAGACAGAGGGCAGGGATGGGAGAAAACTTTTCAGGGGTGCAGAAAAGGCAGTGGAGATGCTGATGACATGCTGCTATTTCTCACTGACAGTATTCCTTACCTTTCAGATCATCTTTTGAACCAGGCAGCAACTCTGCTGAAGCAACAGCCCAGGAGTTGTGCAGAGCTTTCAGAAAATACTGGTTGCAGACAGACTCTGCAGTTCAGCTGTCTGGTTGCCTGAGCTCATCTAAGCAGAGAGTGAGTCTGATCTGAAAACAACAAGCTCTTTATTCAGTTCCCCAAATAGTCATGGTCTCACTGCAGCTGCTTCACTGCTAGGGAGAGGAGGAAGCTACATAAAAAAAAAAAGAAAAAGAAAACAAATACAGATTAGTGTTTTCAGTTTATTAGTTCACTTTATACAAATTTTTAGAAAATGTCTTCTCTCTCCAGCATTTTCCAGCACATTTAAAACATGTAGTTGTGAACAGTCAGATTGTGCTCTCTTTTGGGATTGATATGAGAATTCAATGGGGGACTGCAGGCAGGTGAAACCTGAACTATAAAATACCAGAGTATAAAGGGAGATAAACATCTCCCATAGCATTTAACATGTGTCCAGTTGATGAGCTGGTTATCTTCATGAGCTTGTCTTTCCCAATAGTCTGTGCTGAAAGAAGAGGTTCCAAGAGAGCTTGAGTCCAGTTTGAATCTGGCTGAAGAAATAAAGATCATATCCAAGTTGAGAGGATCTTCTGGCTGGTCCCCACCAAGATCACAGATTATATTTAATATTCATCCTTCAGTCAAGTAAGTTTTGAGGGATCTGGACATTGTCATTTAGTAAAGCATGGGGAACGCTGATGGAAGGAGCTTGGGTGATTAACAGATCTAGTGTATGTGCAGGTGATCTGTGAACAGGTCTAGAGCTGGTGCATGGCACAGCCTTCTGCAGTGTCTGTCACCAGCCTCACTAGAAAACAGATGGCACCTTTTTCCCTCTCTTGGCATGTCGTGATGAACACAGCATGTGCAATTTTCCATGCAATAATACACATACTCTTTGGTGTTATGGTGGCAGTGTACTTAGCTCCTGAAAATTTCATTTTGTGACACTACCTGGAGAATACTCTTGTCTTTCCCCACTGTCCTGTTAATATTTTATGTATAGCTGGTTTTCAGAAAGTTGAGGGAGGCACCAGGTCATGTGTAAGGAAATGGCTGTTTCACCATGTGTCAAATGCTGTTAAGTGCAGACAGTAAGCAAACTGGCTGTTCCCTGTGTTGTTGCAGGTACAGTTGCTTTTTCAGTTGCAAATGTGTATTTCCTCTCTCCAAACCCTATGATACTGATGCCACCTTAAGAAATAGAAAATAATTTACTTCTTTCAACAAGCATTACAGAATCTCCCTTCTTCATGTGGAGGAGTCAGCTCCTGAGGTGGACATTCTCTCTGGTGCCAGTGTAGCTCTTTTGCACTTTGAAAGAATGTTAATTTAAACTGTCTTTTGGATGCTGAATGGTCTAACTGTTTGCCTCTGTGTGCAGGAGAGATGCAGTGGTGGCTGCTCAAAACTTTACATGTGTTGGTTGTGGAACCCCAATAGAAAGCAGTAAGTATTAACAAAACCGGCCAAAAACTCCTAATAGGTGCAGTACTTTTACTGCAATCAGTACTGTAATCAGACTATAATCCTCACCAACAGAGATATATCACAGTTTTTAAATTATCTGAGTTAGAAGGACAATCTCATTGTCGGATATGCCTGCAATAGTAAAACAGATAGTGGGATCTTTCCGGTGTCTGGAATTTTTCATAGAATACAGAATACAATACTTGATAGATGTCCTTCTCATACACAATAAAAATTCATAACAGTCAACCACAAAACAGAAAAAAAAAAGAATACAAAGAAAATCAAACTTCCAGGCTGGAAAGTACTGGTTTTGCACAGTCTAGTTGTTTCTTTTAATAATTCTTTCCCTATGCCAATTTAGACATTCCCAAAATTCCTTTGTAGAGACTGTATGCAAGCTTATAGAATCTATTGTTTTGTTCTTTTGGGGCATCTTTTTAAAACTTCTTGTTTCTTTAGATCTTGATTACAAAACCTTTCTTGCTTTTAATTCCTGATACTTCGTGAGAACTGCTTGAAAGCACAATGATTTACAGAACTGACACACAGACCTTACTTATGAAATCTTTCAAGCGGCGCTTAAGTCTCGTTCTGGGTCAGCTCACAAGAGCAGCATTTGTGGTGTCCTGTAAAATATCAACAATCTATGGTCACATGTTAAGTTGAGCAAATTGGAGATGCTGTAATAGCAGAGAAAAACCCCACAAACCTCTTGATGTGAAAAAGTATTGTACAAACATGACTCCAAAATTGGTGGAAGTATTTTTGTTGTGTATTTTACTTAGTGTTTCTTTTGTGGTTAAAGCAGCGGGGTTTTTCTAAGATCTTACATTGATAATTATAATCAGTTGAACAAATACATGGAAATGAGGAAAGCTTTCTGTTCTAATGCCAACTACAAACCTTGTACATGTGTCCACCACAATAATAAGACCCCCTACTTAAAAGAAAAACAAACAAAAAAAAATCCCTTTCCCTTCATTCCACTAGATCTGGGTTATTTAGACAGACTAGGCATACAAACAAGAGCTATGTCCCATAAGTTTTTAAAATATTCAGAATTTCCTTTCTGTTTGCCTGCAGAATATATCAGGAGACTCCGCTATTGTGACTACCTGGGGAAATACTTCTGTGACTGCTGCCACAGCTATGCCCAGTCTTCTATTCCTGCCCGAATACTTTCAAAGTGGGATTTCAAAAAGTACTACGTGTGTAACTTCTCCAAACACCTACTGGACAGCATATGGCAGCACCCCATTTTCAATGTGTTGTGTATTAACAAAACCCTCTACACGAAAAGTAAAGAAATGGACAGGGTCAGAGTAAGTGTTGCTTTTTTTATTAGGAATTTCTGGGTCTGAGACTTTCAGGAAGAAGTCCTTAGGGCAGGATATCCTGTGTATGTATGTGGTAGGGAGGAGGGTTGGTTTTTATTGACTTAGCCCATCACCACTTCTGGGACTTGCCTTCTTTTCCCTTAGTCTGAAGGGAGCAAAGAGAGGCATTTCTAACCTATACCAGAGGTCTCCTTAGCCCTGTTGTCTTTGGGAGGTGTTTCCTTAGTGGTTTCCAGTTTTAGTGCATAGAAGGGAGTTGGACTCCTGCAGTAAATATTTACATCTTCCTGGCTTTTGGCTGTTGAAAAGTTCTGTAATTTTTGAATGACTCCTTAGACCTGTATTTTTGGCATTAGGACTTGCTTCACTTGTCATGGAATAAACACAGCCTTTGCCTGCCTTAGGCTTTTGTGCATTAGAATATCCATTTGTTTAATACTGGGCTAAGTGTAAAGTTCCTTTTTTTAGGTGTGGTTTGGTGTACGTGCAAGGGTTGCTGACTCAAATAGTGGTGCTCCTCACTTAGGAATATATAAAAGCAAATGCTTTTGATTTAAAAATGATTTTATTTTTCTCCTTTTAGGAGGTGCAAGAACAGCTTTTTCATTTAAAAAAGCTTTTGAAAACGTGCAGGCTTGCTGAAAGGTATGGACTGTGATTATGCATGAAAAATAGTTTAGTAAAATGTGCATGATGGGCTTTTTAGAGCCACCTTCTCTAGAGACATTTGGGCGCAGTTTTAAATAAGTCGATATTATCATTATAGAACTCTAATTACAAAACTACCTTCTTGCACTGCACATGTTGAGTGAAGGACAAGTTTTATGTGGTAGCTGTTTCTTGTAATATAGTTTGGTTTTAAATGTTGAATTATTTTAGTTAGATGTGTGTTTTTTCCCATTCTGTTTCTCTTAGGTTCTCACTCATTCTTAAAAGGTCAAAGATACTTATCTCTCTGAGAATATTTGTCTTTAAAAATATGTTGGGTTTTTTTAATTAACCAGTATGTTCCTTGAGTGTTTAAAGATTTCTTCCAGAAATCTGTCATAATGCTCAATTCAGTTTATTTTATAAAAATATTCAAATGAAAGTAGTAGTAAGTAAAAGTGATAAAGACCAAAACATGACCTTGCTTGTTGCTAGAAAAGGAAAAATTTTTGGTGTTTGCCTTCCCAAACTGTGGGCATAACTAATACATAGATATGTGAATAGTAAGACCATCACTGCAGAATTGCTGATTTTTTAAGATCAGGTATAAGCAAAATAAGATTTAAAAGTGGTTTCTATTTCCTTTGACATAGACTTCTTTATGCTCCATTTTGTTCACCAAAATCAGACAGAAATGTGGTTTTGTCTGTCTTGTGTTCAACTCCCTGTGATTCCATTACTGAAATAAGTATAAGAGTCATCACTGTACCTTCTGTCTGCATCAGTGATATTTTAAAAGCAATAGCTCTATTTCCAGTGTTCACCTGCTCAGCACAAGTGTAGTTTCACCTAGTAGTGACCTGTGCAGGATAAAACCCCTCAAAGTCCTCTTTGCAAAGGAAATAAATAAGCCAGGCTTATTATATGCTGCATGGGATTTTACCTACTGTTCCTGAGGTAGGAGAGAACTCCTTACACATTATTTAAGGATTGCTGCTGTAACTGTGTATGGCAGCTCCAAAGCCTGAGGAATGCATGTTTAAAGCAGATAGTTTATTCTAAATCCCAAACCTTCCAATTTTTATTAAAGTGATCTCAAATTGGGAGGGGAGGTAGATAGCAGGAACTTGCCTTGTGTAATCCCTGTGTGACTAGGGACATGAAAGAGGCTTATTCTGGAAATACACTTGAAAAACAACTTTTTGTAGCTTTGACTGGGTTTTATTTCTCTTTGTAGCGTACTGAAAGAATTTGAACAGGTCCCCAGCCATCTGACAGAGGAGCTGCATCTCTTCTCACTGGATGATCTGGTGAAGATCAAACGAGGGCAGTTACTGCCCCTTCTTAAAGATATTCTGAAGAGCTCCACCTCTCATGTAGATGGCTGTGAGGTAAGGAAAAAACAGGGCTTTTAGTGTCCTTGCAGCTGCTACTGTAAGGAAATATCTCTACTGCCATTCCCACATAATTTCTTTTAGATTTAAATTCAACCCTTTTGTTGTTGTTGTAGCTCTGTCAAGCGAAGGGGTTTATCTGTGAATTCTGTCAGAGTGCAGACCTGCTCTTTCCATATCAGACTGCCAGATGTAAAAGGTGCCCAGGTATGTTCCAGACTGAATATTTTTCTTTCTTCTTTGAGGGAATTTTGGTGTATAAAACCATTTAGACTTACTTTAAACACTGACAACTAGCTTCACTGAAAGCATGCATATTTGAAAACCTACATGTGCATTTGGAAACCATAGACAGCATGTATCTTTGAAAACCAGCCTGTGGCAGCTGTTTCATATCAGTGAACTCAGAGAGCAAAATCAGGGATTTGCCTGACCATGGTTATGCTTGCAGGGGGAGGCTATTTTTTGGGTCTAGCATGAGAGAGCTATTTTATCAGATCTTGCCAGCATTCAGTGTAAATTGTTACAGTGGTGGTTGTCCCGGCCTTGCACTGCTTCTGTTTACTTTTGTGCTGAAATGTATGTGATAGAACATCATTCAAGGAACACGGCTATTGACTCATTTTTTTTTTTTCCTTTTTCTCTGAATGCTACTCTGTATGTATAAACAGAATGCAAAACATGCTTTCACAAAGCATGCTTCAAGTCTGGAGGCTGCCCCAAATGTCAGCGGATCTCAGCTCGGAGGACTCTTTCAGAAACTCCATCACTGGTGCCTCAGTGAAACTGGGTTCCTCTGACTGCTGACTTTAGATGATGCTTGGAGCCAACTCTTCAGGTGCATGACTAAGCATTAAATAATGTTGTTTTAGACATTACTGTTTTTAATGCATGTCTCCTTTATGGGGGGTAAAATAAAAAAAAATAGAAAAAAAAATCCCATACGTCAACTTTATTATCGTCACTGAAAACTCACCCTAAAGGAGTTTCATCTTAACTGGTGGCAGACTGGATGTTAATTTTTTGGGCTGGCTTTTGTTGCCGTGTTTTGTCCTTGTATGTAAGATTTTTAATATATTTTTTTCATGTAAAAATGATTCATCTCTGTAATTCTGCAGATAATGTGTAGATAGTAAATGAGCGTTGGAAGTCTCTGCCTGTGTTTGATTTCGGAAATGGGGGAAAAAGTGATGAAGTACAAAATCGTTCTCTGAAAAGCTCTACAATAAATACCAAAGACTTGTCTGCAAGTTTTAGGCAGATGCTAGTCTGAAATTTTTGTGGCAAATGCTTATTGTGAACCAGTGAATTTTAAGTTTCTTTTACACACATCTATGCAACAGCCTGTGCTGAGTTAACTTGGCCTGTTGCCAGGTGCTCTTCACACTTCACCCAGCTGTTCTCTCACCCCATTCCTCAAGAGGACAGAGGGAGAAAATAAGATGGAAGAGCTCACAGGTTGAGATGCACACAGAGAAATCACTTGCTAGCTACTGTCAGGGGTAAATAACACCCTGAATTGGAGAAAATTAAAAGTATTACAAATCAGAAATTGAATAGGGTGTTGAAAAGCAAAACCAATAATTTTCCCTTACCTCACCTACCTATTTCCCAGGCTGAACTTTGCATCTTCATTCCCAAATTTTCTACCTTATAGCCTGCCCTATATGGTGCAAGGCAGATGGGGAATTGGGGTTGCTGTCAGTCCATAACTGCTCCTTTCTTCCACTCTTGCCTCCTCACACTTTCCCTCTTCTCCACTGTGGGTCCTTCCCATGGGCTGCAGTCTTTCAGGATAAACCTGCTCCAATACAGGCTCTCCAGGAAGATGTAGTTCCTTCAGGAAATATTCATGTGCTCCAGTGAGGTCCTTTCCATGCACTGCAGGGGAATCTGTGCTCTGATGCCTAAAGCACCTCTTCCTCCTCTTTTTTTCACTGACCTTGGTGTTTTTGCTGCTATTTCTCATGCTCTTTCCTAAATACATTTTCTTAGCAGTATTACCATCTTGGCTGAGGTGCTCAGCCTGCTCTGCTTTGTGTCTATTGGAGCTGGCTACAAGCAGCTGTATCTGGCATGGGGCAGTCCTGGCCTCTTCACACACAGTCCACCATGCAGTCACCCAGTGCCAACATCTTGCCACCTCCACCAGCTATTCCACTCTAGAAGTTTCTTTCCAGAACACTTAAAAATGGGGGGAGAGACAGTGAGTGATGAGTAGAGATGGCCCTGTTTAAATCCACCCTCACACTTGCAGATGGAGTCCTTGCCTGAAGGTGAAGTGCTGGAAATTGAAAGCAGCTTTGTTTCCTTGCCTGGTTGGTTACTTCTAATGAAGCCCTTGCCTTCAGAAAGGTAGAGCAGCTGCTCAAACCTGTAAAACCATTTTTCTGTTAATGAAGTACCAATGAACAGAAAAATCCCAGGACCTGAAAGTACAAATCAGTGTTGTGATCTCTCCAGTGGGGTGCTGTTAGTATTTTGAATTTTTTATTCTCATTTGATGCATTTTTTATTGCTCTCCTCATCTGTTTTGCTCCACCTTTTAGCAAGGAAAGGATCTTCTACTTGGGACTGCATGAGTTCACCTCCACATTAATGTTTACAGTACTACTAACCTCACTGGCACTTCCACTAATCTATTTTTCCTGTGATCAAAAACAGCTTACCTACTTACTGCTCTGAAGCAAGATTAGTGTCTCTTACACAAGATCACCAATGCAGGGTAAGATGTGGTGAGAAAAAGCCTGCTTTTGCAGCTGACTGTATTTAATATTATGCAAGAGTAAATTCTCATTTAAGTTGGGTGCACAGCTAACTGAATCACATGAAAGGCCTTGCTTGCAGGGATTTTGTGCTTACGAAAGAGTAGATGTGAATGATCCTTCTGTGGGATAACCTGCAGGGCAGCTGAGTCTGTCTTTTTCACTATTCATTAATTTAGAAGAGCTGATCTGGTTTCTGGCTGTGCTTTTCATGAATGTTCAAGTCATACTTAGCAGTAGCAGTGCACAGGAGGGGGAATATTGGACAAGAAGTTTTGTGCATCAAGTGTTGATCCTTCACATCCGCTCAGTTCAGTCCAGGTCTCCGCAGAGCCGGTACAGCTTATCCTCACTGATTATTGCTACGTACCACAACACAGGTTTCAGCAAGAGCAGATCCTCAATGAGCTGGTAAAGCTGGAAAGCAAAAGGCTTGGGAGTATCAACATGCTTATAGGCCAAGTAAAACCGGTTAAAAGGTTCTGCTGCTGAAGCTAATGTGAGAAGGACTAAGTCATGAGATGCCAGCGGGTTGGCCCCGATTTGGAAGGAATAAGTTTTCTGCATTTGAGGGGATGCTGCATTTGACTGGTGGGTCTGGAGGAGGGTCATACCAAATCCACATTCTTGTGTGCTGGTGTCAGCACAGGATAGCACAGGAACATCCTGGGGCTGTTCACCCTGAGCATCTTCTCTGGTGAGAAGCAAGGCACAGGTGACTAGACCTGTAGACAAAAGCTGTTCTCAGCATTGTTGAGGTGAGAGTGTCTTTTATCAGCTGCTATCCTAGGATAGCATAAAGCAACCATCATGAAACTGAAAGCATGCATTACCTTTCTCTTTTGGGTGATAAAGTGGCTTGGACAGAAAGGGATGGCTTCTGTGTACAAACCCTTTAAATGTATTTAGGATGTAACCAAGTTCTTTGAATCCAGTTTTGAGACTCATTAAACTTTTCAGATCAATCGCATGCTCTTCCTGAGCATATCTCCATGGGTAAGTACTGAGTTCGGTCATTTCTGAGGCTAGACCAGATGATAGGGCATATCCAAGACAAGAATTTAAGAAACAAAAGCTATACGTCTACAGTGAACTTCTTTGCAAGAAGCAAAATCCTAGTCCTTATACACGTAAGCTCTGAATTCTTTGATAGGAGCAGACAGAAAAGAGTTAGAAAAACTTACTAAGGAGTTGGGCCCATCCAAAATAAGCTGCCTACTAGCTAGAAAGCTGAACATGTTTCACAGAGGACAGTTACAAGAGGCTTGATTCTTCAGCTCTTGAAGAAAGGGAATTATCAGACTTGTCAATTGTCATTGTTTACATGAGCAACAAGGACAAAAGCTCATTCTTTACTGTGAGTTTTTATGTTGCCATGTGGATACAACAGGAGCAGTGCTGAGGATACTACTGGAGGAGCACCCCCAGGGGCTTTGGGGGCAGAGAAACCTACTCCTAGCTAACTGCTCACCTCACTTCAGAGGAAGAATTCACTTACAAACAGTCTTATTAGTAATTTCCATAGGCACAAGGTTTCAAAGGAATACAATACCAACATCCCACTCTTGCAGTTGGCAATTTTGCCCTCTTCTCCAATAGTCATTTGTTTATACTGATTTGTTGTATTTTCCTTCTTAGTTTCAGTTGTGAGTTTTCTGGAAGTGGAAGTGCTTTGCTAAGGCTTTGTGCAGTGCATTGAAGACAGGATTTTTCATGATGCATCATACAGCTATTACTGTACACAACATAATAATGCTAATTATCAGGTGTAGTATGGTCTCACAAATACAGGACTTGTTGCAACTGTAAGCAAGTATGTCAGGTACTTAAGTAGTTTTATGGGTCCGTATAATTCCAGGGATGTGTGTCACACCCATCAGTGGGCAGGATGCAATAAAAAGTGCTGAATTCAGTATTATGGAGGAACTGAGTAAGAAAAAAATGTAGTCTTCTGAAGGCCTTATTTCAATAATCCTTGCCAGTGAGAATTTTTTCATTGCCTGGAAGCCTTTTCCTCAGGCTGAGAATTGCCCTAGTCAGAGCATCTTGATTCCAGTTTCCTGCCAGCGTCTGCCTGTGATTAAGAAACAGTGAAGTCAGCTTGAATGATGGACAAGTGCTTGCTCAAGAAAGACCAGGGAACAGGGCAAAATGCTTGTGGAGCATGTTTCAATGTTAGCTTTTAGCTGGAAACATTTTATTCAAATGCCTGTCTTGTCCCAGCACTATGTTGGTGCTGCTGTGGACAGTGTGGTGTCTGGATGCTCATGGAGCAGTTTAGATAGTTGCAGGAGTTGAGCTGGACTGATTTTTGACAGCTGCTCCCACTGTCCTTGTGTCACTTATCTGAAATTATCTGACTTGCTTTACTTCCCCAAGCAGCAGCAGTTCCTCTTGGATTCCTTTCTCTGCTATTTTAGTCAAGGCATTTCCAGTTGTCCACAGAGGCAAAATGAAACGGAGATAAATCCCCAATGTTACCAGCCCCTCTTCTCCTAGGCTTGCTTGTTTTATTCACTTTATAAACCATTTTTGCCTCCTTACAGCTCAGATGAATGTCTTTATGATAAAACAACTAATGTAATAAAATATTTTCACTACTCTCTAAGCTAAGGATGATACTAAAGAAGATGTCTGGGAAGGCAAAAAAAAAGAAAAAAAAGAAGAGGGGAGAAAAACATACCTGTTGAGGTGTTGTCAGTTTGACGAGATGAAAAAGTGCTGACAGGTCCTTAGGAAGACCTTCCTACAAGCATTTCCTACAAGAAAGTGATCAGAGTGCCCTGCATAAATCAGCAATAATGTGGTGTTGTGGTCACTTCAAAGCAAGTCAGTGACTGCCAAAAGGCTGCTGCTGTCCATCGAGGAGTATGATGTGAGAAAGGAGAATTTATGTGCCTCACCTGGGAGCCATTTTACTGTGCTCTCATCTCTGTCCAAGAGTTACAAGTGAATCAAGATGTCCCTCCTTGAGTTCTCAGAAGGCGAAACTAAAAGTTGGAATGCTTTTACTGGAATAGGATGTTTTTAGGCTTCCTATGCATTTCATGGATGAGGCAAAAAGAATGTGAGTATTAATTTATGTCTTAGCACAGAGGATATAGCCATGCTTCTATAACAGAGGATTTCCTAAAAGCTGATTTGGACTGTAGTAGTGTCTAGCTGCAATTGTGGTGTGCTCACAGGAAAATACTTTGGCACAGCATTTTCTTGGGTTAGCACAGCATTAACATGGCCAGCATGTGCTGTGTCATACTAGAAAAAATATTTGTGGTGTATGAGTGAAACAGAGCCACAGGGCCACTAAAAAGTGTAACAAAATATTGAGAAGCCACTGAAGTAGAAAAATAGTGGGATGAGATCACATGTAATTAGAAAAAAGTGTGGATAACAAAATGCAATCCAGCTGAGGCTTAAACAGCCCTGAGGAAGGTGATGGTTCAAATGGAAGCACATCCCAGATGCAGACCAGCAGTCTGAGCAGAGGAGTATCTCTAACCCTGAGAGACATAACGGTGATGGAGACAGACTTTCTCAGAAAGGATGAAAGACACAGAGAAGGCTGAAGGGACCCTGTCTCTTCCCTATAGTGAAGAAAATTTGGAGTATCATGTTAACAGCACCACTCATCAATTGTCCCCTGCAAGAGTGCACAACAATGAGCTCTGGTTGCCCCAGCCTCCCCTCCAAGTGCCTTCAAAGTCACCTGGCTCACTCTCCCTGTTGAGCAGCGCTGTGTCCACTCTAGGGCTCCTTCCATAGGTTGCAGCGGTCAGGCACAAGGCCAATGCCAGAGCTGGACAGACTCAATTCCTCTAAACCAAATCCCCAGGATTTCTGATCTGTCAGACTCATGGGAAAGCAGAAATAGCTACCAGCATATCCCACACACTTCCTATTTCAAAATTTAATTCTGGCTACTTAACACTTGTGCTTCCCCTTTCACACAGCAAATGTGCACAACTGCTGCTCCAGCAGATGCTGGCTGCTGATAAGCCAAGATGTTTTCCTGTATCAATCTTCCAGTTACTCCAGCCAGGAGATGGGGAAATCCACAAACAGGCCATCTACTGGATCCTGATTGGGCCTTTGATGCTGGGTCCAGGGCCTGTCTCCATGGCAGTCTTGTCTCAGCGCTGTGCTGAGTGCTCACCAAAGGAACACGATGTCATTATTCCCATATTTTCCCAGCAATTTTCTTTACATTTTCATCTTTCCAGACCTCCTTTCCACAGGGAAACTCTCCAGACCATCCTCTCCTATCCTTTCATCTTCAGGTTTCTGCGGACACCTCATTCATTCCTACATTTCAGGGTTCCCAGCTCCCACAGGCACAACTTTTCTCCCTAACATTTTCTCCCTCTTATTCTGGCATCTGCCACCAGTGCTTGTCTGGAGCTGTCAGCAATCCTTTCTTCTCACCTTGCCTGTCAAGGAGATGCACCTTTGTCCCTGCAGCTTATTGCCTCCAGCCACTGTCTCCTCTGGGCACCCATCTCAGGCCCAAGTACTCTCCTGCTCTCTCTCCTTGTTCCACCTCCAGAGGAGCAACCTGAAGAACTCAGATTTTCCAGCACATATCACATGAATTAGCCTTTCACTATTACTAAGAGCCTTCACTTTCTTCAGGACTGAAATCCACACCTCTCTCTCCTGGATACATTTTCTCCACTTGTCCTTTCTTCCAGCTTGACCTGCCAGTGAAGCCTGGAACACATGTCAACAACTAAACCATGATTCTGTTTCCCAATGACCCTTGCTCACCTACATACCTTCCCAGTCCAAGGAATTCAGAATTCAAGCTTAGAGGAAAAAAATCTCTTTCTGATGCTGTAAGATGGAGCTCACACTTTTTTTTTCCCCCACTTCCTGTTGATGATAGAGCACAAGCACATGCTTTTGTCTGAGTGAAAAAAAAACCTGATTGCAAATCCTCTGACTTTATGATCCAGGAGGTCACAAGCACTGTAGATTTACAAATGCCATTTACCATGCATCATGAAAAAACTACACTTCTTTTGTCTTCAGAGCTGGGCTATGATCACATGTACCACAGTATCAGACTGTCCTTAGGGTGCTGTTTGCCAAATCAATACATCCGTAGGTGTTGTCAGTTTTTTATATGCATGGGATCTTACCAGGAAAACAAATACTGAAACCATACCAGTACCTAAGGGCAGATTTCTCAGACAAGGCCTACCATCCACATTTGACAGCAGATGGCATAAAACCTACCTGCTGGTCCTGTCACTTTGCTGTGCTGTAGATCACTTCATGCACAGCTCATGCAGGGGCAGAGGGCAGCTGCTATTTACTGTTTGCTGCTAACTTGTCCTGTCTGACCAAGTTCAAAACTGTCCAAAGAAAAGATGGCTTATGGCTACACAGGACTTCTCTTCAGAGTTCTGCCTGAGTCAGGGGAGGGAAGAAGATGAAGTTGCTGACACTGAATCATTTCTGTTTCTACCCCAGTGAAATAAGAGATGATGTAGAATTTCCTTATTTTTGCAAAAAAAAGTTTCCCCCTCTCTCCTTTCTGCTAAGCAGGCATCAGAATGAAGCAAGGAGGAGGAGTTGATCAATCCACTGTATTTGTACTGTAAGACCCAATGCTGTGACATTTTACACCTGTGAGTCACAGAGTGAGAAAGAGTCCCAGCATCCAGCAGAAAGTCAGGGCTGAGGATCCCACTTGAGCAAGAGGCTCTGGCATGGCATATCACCCTCTGTGTGGTAATTCTGCAGGAAAGTGGAATTTATGCATCAGCTTGAGCTTCTAGCTGTGTGGGGGTGAGGGTTGTAAGTTGCTTGTAGAAACCCCAGGTGGCCAGTCTGGTATTTAATGATCAGTTATGTGCCTAAAGGTATGTCCTCATGCTTGGTTCTGGACTTCTCAGCCACAGGCAACTCTACACTGAAAAATAAGGCATCACATAAATTTTATACCCTGTGCAGTGCTCTAGGACTGTGCCCTAAGCCAAGATGAGGGCCAAGAAAGGAATGAAGAGGTGTGTGTTTCATATGTGGATCAGAAAGATGTGCCTGAACCTCCAAATTATTTGGCACAGTTTCACAGGCAAGAAGAATGAGGAAAGCAGTGACTTGTATCTGTTCACCTCCCTTCCCACCAGTGTCAGTCAGTGAAGCAGAAACATCAGCCTTCCTCTCATCATGAGAGCTTGAAGATTATTCCTCAGCTGGACTCCAAAGGACACTATAGATGGTACAGGAGATGGGGCTGTTGCAGGTGACAGAAACAGCCAAATGTGCTGAGCTCAGTGAGAAGAAAGAACAGGGAGCAGATAAAAGTGAAAAGCAAATGTGCAGAACAGCAGGAGCAAGTCTGTTGGGAGTTTTGTAAATGTGATGGGGCAACAGCCTGGTGCTGTTAGGGACAGTTGCAGTTTTTTCTGTTGTAAACTCCACTTCATTCCCACAACACAGACATCTTTCATGTGCTTGCCTAACACACAACTGGGCTGCAGCAAAGGGTTGTTTCCTGGGAGGAGGACACACTCCAGAATGGACCAGGAAACCACACTGCATGCTCCAGCTGGTCCAGTGACCAGTCCTGTATAGTGGCCTGGAAACCTGTCTGTATTTCACAGGTACAGAATGCTGTGGGTGTAGCCACACAACCAAGGAGTACAGTACACAGTCCTCAATCATTGGCTTTTCCTCTGAAAACTATGGGAGAGGATATACTGCAGTTATTAACTGTGGCCCAAATTCTCCCCACTGGCTGTGCAAAATCAGTGTGTGAGTGTATGTCACTCACAGCTACCTTACCCTCAACATGAAAAGGCAAGAGCTCTTGGGGTGTCTTGCTTCACCATCCTTATTACCTGCATCCTTACAGCTCCTTTCAGCTGATCAGAATTGGGCTGTGAATTGAGAAAGGATTTGCAATAAAAAGCTTCCTTCCCCTCTTGCCCTGCCTGCCTGTACAGATATGTCTGCACACCCCTGCTTTTACATGTATGCACACACAGAGACACATGTTTAAAGGAGCTGGGCCCAGTGCAATACAATCAAGAAATTTTAACTTTGACTATATTACATGCTTGTCTTAAATCAGGCCACATCTGAGAAACAAAGATGCTGTGTATTTATTGCTCAGTAGTAAGGAATTTCTGCACTATCTAAACATGATGTGAAAGTCAGAATTATATTTTTAGTGATCTGGTAAAACATGAAAAGAAAAAAAAAACTTTTACCCTCACCAAAACTCGATCCTCTGCCTCCGGAGTACACAATTTCAAAATCCTCAGTTAGTGGGAAGATCAAACTGAGGTCCCCAGCACAATCTGGCTGCAATTTTAATCTTTTCCAATCTTCTGTTTGAGGAACTGTGTAAGCATGAGCTCTACATGTAGGCCATCCCATGCAAAATATGATGCCTACAGTCCAGCGTGTGGGTCAGATGCCTTAAGTTACATTGCAATAAACACTGCTAGTAAAATGCTCAAGTGTAGTTTCAGGGGATGGATCTCATCTAACAGTACCTTTACATTACTAGCTTTACATTTAAGGCTGTAAATGGGGGAGTTGGGGAGTGGCCTGGATGAAGAGGAAGGCAAGTGAGGTTTGAAGGCTTTCACAGAGGAGATGAGAGAAGGAGTGGTGAAGAGCTGTGTTTTCCCAAGGAGCAGCTGTGATTATGATTTTCATTTCACTCCACCACAGAAACTTCTGCAGGTGACTTGCTCTGTATCCAAGGTAAGAGAGACTGTAGGCGAGTCAAACAGCTTAAATCTCTCTGAATCTGTGATTCTGTGTCACTGTCTCATCACACTATGCTATGTAATGTACTATAAAATTTTAAAAAATATAGGTAACCGAGTGCAGTCTCAAAAAGCATCCGAACCCGACGGGACAAGTGCCACTAGAGGGGGATGGCTGTACACGGCTGCGGTGACAAACAACCAACGAGGCTCCGCAAACACCCTCGGTGTAGCTGGAGCCACACAAACTGCAAATCCTGCCCAGAACCAGGGGCAGAACCCATATTGCTGCCCACAGCAGTGCTGTCCTGCTGCTCTCTGTTCCTAAGGTGAGTCTGCAGAGCCGCACCAAACCAGAGACGAGGAAGCAATGCCCAAACCCCTCAGCAGCTCTAGCACGACAACAGCTGCACCATGAATTCACATCCAACTTGGCACCTTCTCCTTTCTCCAAGCTTGCCCACTTCTATTCCTATATTCCCTTAACTCCTTGCATTATTCACGTTTTGTGACAGACACACTGAGTGCCAGCTCTCTCTGCTGCTGTTAGCAATGCAGAGTACATCCCTCTGCTCCCGGAGCCTGGCACAGAGGCCGGGAGTCTGGGCCAGAAATCCTCAATGCATTTGGAGCTTTTTCAGTCTGGAGACACTTCCTATTAATTAATCCTGGAAAGCTTTACAGCCATTCCTAAAATAAAGGAAGAAAAATTTTAAAGTTATCCCTAGAGCAGCCCTGTGTTAGCGAAGTAAGGACTACTGTTCCTTAAAGGCATGTCTGCTCAGGCAGGATCTGACACGTAATTGTTCCTCTCTGCGCCTGGCACAGCCCAAGTTCTCACTTAGAAGCCAGAGAGTGAAGGAGTGCTGCACTTGAGACACTCCTACTACTACTCCTATTCCTACTACTCCTATTCCTACTCCTCCTCCTCCTCTACTACTACTACTACTACAGCAGCATGGAACACAATGTCACTGCAGCTCACAGCCCCTTCTCTGCCAGCCAACTCCAAGCCCAGAGCATAGAAGGTCACACATGTCTGTGTTTATCTATGCCTGCATGCCCCTTTGCAGAAGCACTTGCTGTACTCTGCAGTGCTGAGTTAATTTTCCTCACCATGAGCAGCCAGCAGCAGGTGAGACAAAGCCAAAGGCTGCTGTTAATTTTACTGGGCATCTTGCTAGTTTCTGGATTATTTTGAATTTCAGCCAAGGGTTCCTCAGCGTGCACAAGTCTTCTGGAATGACATCAATCCCAAACAACTTTAAAGGAAAAGAAAATTCTCTCTTCTTTCTGTACCATGGAGCTTTTCCTTTCCTGTTCCTCTCAAAATCATGGAGTGGTTGGTTGTTCAGACTACCTGTTCCATGGTAGGCATTGAAATTGCCGTGGAGTTTTAATACTGGGCATTCTCCTCTGTATGTGAAGCTTTAACACTTAGCCAATGGCAATTTCTTGCAAGTGACACATTTCCCTGTTTTCTGTGTTTGAATAATCCTTATTATCATTTGCAAAAGCTCCTTCAGATTTTTTATTTTCACTGTAGTTTCCATGAGTTCTATTAAAACTCAGAATTCCCTCTTGCAGTTCTCTTTCCGCTACATCATTTTCTGCTTCTGCATTTAAATATCTCTAATTTCACTCCCAGTCCCCACTGCTGTCTATCCCTATTTCTGGCAGACTGTAGCTGGGTACTTGCACTGACATTAATGACTCCAGTGAAAATCCCAGCAGAAACAAGCAGTTGAGTTTTTACTATGATTAGTACAGCAAGTGGACAGTCACAAAGTTACTTCCATCCTTCCACTACACAGAAACAAGATTTCAGTTGTGTTACCAGGGTGAAGCCTCCCAGCATCCTTGGCTTGGCCTTTCTCCAAAGGCTCCTAAACTGTCCTTGCAGCTCCTCAAGGCACATGAAGACTCACTGCTGCACACACAGGTGGGTTACTGTTCTGTGGGAACCACAAAAGGACAGCACTGCGTTCCCTCGAGATTGAGGAGGAGGAGGGGAGAAGGGAAACTGTGTCTGCACAGGTGAATAGAGGTTGGAGCACTCACCAGGAATTTAAAAGCATTCCTTCTTCAGCTGAGGCCAAGGTGGTTTCACTCCTCGTAACCATAATGGAGCAGAGCTCACCAGCCACAGGTTAGTAAAAATGAAGGGATAGGTGGTGGAACGTAGAAGGGGTGGTGGGGAGAGAAATGGGGGTTACTATGGCTACACAGCCATCAATCAGGCATGCAAGATTTGTGGGGCCAGAGAGAGAGGTCAGCAGAAGGCACCTGCCTTTGTGGCCCAATACTGATAGAAGCAGGAGGCCCATGTGCAGAACTCTGTCCTTGATGTTACTGGTGCAATTTATCCAGCAACTATTTTGGGATAAATACTCTGTTCCCATCACTGAGACAGAGATTTACATCAATGCATAGGAGTGCTTGGATACAAAGAAGACCTGTGTCATCAGGTTTTTGTCTCTCCCTTAGCATTTCCCTCTTCTCTTGGAGTCCCACTTGTTTTTATAGTGCTGTGTATTCAGCATGTGTGAAAAACCATTTTCAGACTTTCCAGCTTCAAGTCAAATATTGACTTTTAAGACAATTTACATTATTGACAATCAAGGCACAACAAAACCAAGGTACTTCCAGCTGAAGGTTATGAAAACACCAGGTTTGGGCAAGTCCCTTAGGGCCATACTGGGAAGTCCCTTTCTCCTGTTCAATCCAGATTATAGCTGTGGGTATTCCATGGTCAGGGAAGACTCAGGCACTGCATTCAGTGCATCAGGGCCCAAAGTCTGTTACAGGCCCATGGTATAAATCCTTCAATATAGACAATGTTTGCCTTGGAATAGGCAAAAGTACAATGTTTTTTACAGAGATCAGAACAAACCTCTTCAACTGTAGCTGTGAAAAAATGCTGAATTTTGTAATTTAACTGAAGATAAGAAAATCTGTCACACTTCATAATCATCTGTCTTGTTAAGTAAATCATAATAAAATCACAGGGGTTTGATTTTTTAAAGTTAAAAAAGCATTTTTGTTTCAGTATGTTCACTATATAACACTAAAAATGTTGTATCATTGGTACAGATACTATGTGGGAAACAACAGGAAGAACTAACTAAGCCCTTACTGAGCAGTACGGTGGTTAAGGGGTAGCAAATGAGAAGCTGGAGCTCTGATCCATGTCCTATTGCAGGCTATTTTCATCATCAAGGTACTTAGGCAATGTGCTTTTGTTTGTTTGAGGTCTTAGCAGTTGGAAAAATATCAGACATTTCAGATTTGAGGACTGCAACTCATGAAAAATACAGGTTTTCTTTCTATAGTAAACAAAATGTGTTTACAAGAAATACCAGGATTTATTTGCAAGACCTTCTATAGCTTGCAAAAATGTTGGAGTTTTGACAAATAGGTCCTATATGTAGTTTGTGGTCTAGGAATAAAGTAATTTTTTTTTCCTCGCAATGACAAGCCTTATGATATAAAATGACATAGTGCTAGCGGAGAGAAAAAATCTGATCCCTCTCCAAGTATCACAGGAGGAAACATAGGGTCAGCATATAACTTCATTGATTTTACATAGGGCTGAGTCTGCCTTTCATTTTGATTCAACATTGATACGAAATAGACCTTTCAGAGCTGAAAGTACTGATACCATCACTGCTGCAGCTGAGTCCCAGGTTGTACCACAGAATAATGTAACGCGAGATCTTGTATTTCTTAACTATTTTATTCCATTCACAGTTCCTCTGTTGCAATCCAGATCACTTTTCACAAGGTACAGGAGACAAGACTCAGTCTGAGACATGAGGTTTCTGTAGTAGTATGATGAGGAAGCATGGAAACAAAAGGGAAGTCTTCCAAATCTAAGTATGTTCCTGTAATGATGAGCCAAAGTCCTTTGCCATTCCAAGGTCCACTGCAGCAATCACAGATAGTAAAACTATGCTGGAGAAGAAACTGGGTCAAAAAACTTTGCATCATCCTTCTAAAATTACGTTCACACACCCACAGCAGCTCAAGCTCCTCACGCACAGATGCAGATTAGAGAAATTATCTGGCCTCAAAATGGCTGTTGTTCATCACTAGAGAAGGTGCTTAAACTTTCCATCTCCACTTCAGCACAGGCCCATGCCACTGCAGAGCAGTAATTACTCTGCCCTTGATGCACAGTCTGCATGGCTCCCGTGGGGAAGGAGGCAGGCGCGCCAAAAATAGAAGGATGTGCTGTACGGTGGAGTGACGTGGAGAGAGAGGGGAGAAAATGATTCTGCAATTCCCAGAAATAGAGCTGACATAATTTTGTCTCAGCTATGAACTTCCAGTCCATCCCCCTTCTGAACAGACTGGCTTGACACATGGCCACAACATGAAACTGCAGTGTCTGGAGGACAGGTAGCGGTGTAAAATCCTAGGAACCTCAGATACAAGGAAATATTTACATGCCTGATAAATCTCCCTTAACAGTGGTTTCCTGTTCATTCAGTTACACTTGATATCTGGATTTGAGCAAACTATGAAATACATTATTATTATTATTATTATCATCCATATTATGTAATGACCACCTCTGATCAACATTAATTTCCTGCGAAAAAGTGGACCACTAATGAACTTCCACTTTCCTAATATTTGTGCAATTACTGATTGGGGGTCATCTCTGCATATTTATTGCTCACAATATTCCTTGTGGAAGGCAAGGAAATGGGAAATATTTCTGTATTACTCATCCAGTATTTTTTGTTTGTTTGTTTGTTTTCTGTCTTTAATGTCTAGGCATTTTTCCTTTGGGTTCTTTCTGGAAAAGCAAATGGCAGCCACATGAGTGAGCTTCTCAAGCTAATTCTGAATATTATTATTCCAGAAAAAGAGGTGTACGAAGTTATTTTTTGTTGGGAGGGATTTCAGTGGAAGATTCAAAATCCCAGGTGGCAAAACAGAGAGCTGGTTCTCCCAAGTGTTCAAACACTTCATTTTTAAGTAACTTGAGGGATCACTAGGCATTTATAGGCCCTTCACCCCAATCCAACCTTGACCATGTTACTGTTGTCCTAATTCCTATTTGATGAACTAATAAACCAAGCTGGCCTGTACATAAAAAATGCTATGTGTTTGTCATAGTAGACTTCACATTCTAGACACAATTGTATGTACAGTACTTTTCTAATGATAGCTTAAATACCTGGGTTATCTGGAAAAACAGGAATGTGAGCATCTGAATGTATTAGACATGTATATACAGATAACATCAACATTAAGGTCAATGAAGAACAAATCTCGTATGAGTATTTTTTTTTTTTCTACAGGTTTTATTGGGTGGCTCCCCATTTTAATTTTTATCTCACCAACACTTCCCACTGCTTAAAAACAACTATACATGGTTTAGAAATACATCTTCTCTTTCCTTATCATGTAAATCAAGAGTATGTGAACACGTATGGTCAGTTGAGGGAATGATCATATTTTGCATAAGAATATTTGACTTGAGGCTGTCATCAAGATTCTTGCAAATAGTGGCTGGGTCTACACTACCCACAGCTGTTTCTGGTTTTGTTTCAATGAGACTTTCCCATAGGACAGGATTAGGAAGAGGGTGCAGTAAATCTTTCAAATGCATTCAGTGGCACAATTAATATCCAAGTATGGTCCAGAGCATTATGATGTACAGATCTGTTTTCATTTTCTGTTGTTTATGTACATGAGGTTCTTGATGTCATTAGGAATAAAGTTAATATCATCATAGGCAACATCCAAATACTAGAGATCTTCTAATAAAAACAACCTACAAAGAAACAAAATAGAATGATGAATTAGAAATTTAAATGAGAAATGACAGAGAATCATGGAGTCAGAAAAATATAGGCTGAAAGGGACGTAGTCCTGCTCTGCAGCTCACAAAAGGAGTAGTGGAAGTTTTTGAGAGATGTCTGACTGCTTGAAGTACCCTTATTTAAGTCACTTATATGACATTTTTATGGTCTTATATAATTGGCTGCATACACTTGATGAGTCAGAAAAGCAGGGAGAGCAAGAATCACATTTTTAAAAAGTTTGGGAAAATACTGGATTATTTCTTTAAGTCAAGAGTCCTGTGCTCCTGAGGGAGATATCTGAAGGTCTAAATTGGTGCTGCTCTGAATAGGGTTTGGCCAGAACTACCTTCCAGTCTCCATCTACAACTTTGTTGTCCAAAGATAGTCTTTGCCCAGGCAAAAGCCTTATATCTAAGTCTACAACTAAACTGCAAACTTTTAGCTTTACATCACTTTAGTGAAGTTATGGAAAATAAGCAGCATGAACCTGTATAAGAAGGAAGAGTAAGTTATTGAATGACAGATTAAGACAGACAAAGGTAACCATTAAAGGGGTTGAGTCTGGAAGGTGAAACAAAAAGTAGGCCCAAAATTGAATCAGCTTCATAAAGTAACACTCTCCCATATTGTTCAACTGTGTTAGACTTCCCTCTGTAACCTTCCTAAGGCATACTGGATATATTTACTCAAGAAGTCTAGTCAAATTCTTGACTGTGCTAATCCTCTAGAGAGGACCCAAACCATTCAAACATCCAAAACGTCTCCAGAACCCAGGCAGAGAAACTCTTCTGCAGTTGGTTGCTCTTTTATCAATTTTTTTCTTTTATTTCTAATCTGGGAGGTTTCTGATAGGAGAACACTGATTCTGCATTCTTATTATACTTGTTACTTACACTTTCTCAAACTACACAGATCCTGAGATAATATTTAACTATCGCCTTATATAATTTCAAATACACTTTAATATATATAATCTGCCATCTAGTTCCATAGAAACCAGAACTTGATCATTTCACAACAGATACACAATAAAGTGTATCTATTCAACATACACTACCTATTAATCCCTGAAGTATTATCAAATATAAATCTAAGGGTTCCAATAAATATGAAAAAATCTAAGGGTTATAATAAATATGTAGATGCATGTAAATAATGAAGATTAAAATAATGAAAGAGAAGTTATATCCTGCATTGGAGTTCAGAATTTTCTTAGATCCCTGGCATCTGCTTTGCAAGGAAAACAATGCTTCAGTGCTGAAGATTTCCCAGGATAGTAACAGATAGTAACAGATAACTATATTCAGAGAAGAAAGCATTGTCTATATTTCATTAAAATTAAAAACCCAAATGAAAATCCTTCTTTGTGTAAACAAAAACCTAGAACTTGTGATTGTAAAGATGGAAAACATTTCCAGCAAAAATGAAAATCCAATTCAGATATTCTTACTGGTAGCTGTAAAACATTCAAGAGATGTAGTATGAACAAGACAGTCTGAGGAAAAACTGATCTCTAGGTCCCAAGTGGAAGTGTTGTGTTGCTTCTTGTAGCAGAAAATTGCTTTTAGCCTTCAGGGTATATTCCTTGAAGATGCATTGCTCATTTTGCTGTGTTCAAGAGTCAATAACAGCTTTCATTTAAAGTATCTTTTGGAATTGTAACCTCACTGACAGAAAAGTGATCTTGTATTTCTTACCCTACCACTGCATGAAAATGAAGTGCTTAGAATGATTTAAAACTAAGTATTAGTGATTTAAAACTTAAGATTATAGTAGCTGTGGGGATAACAGATTTACATGGGTGTTTTTTTCTGTAGTACCCTTGCCTTAAATTTTCCATTGTTTATTTCTTCTTTCATTCGTCTCACCCCCTTTTGCCATTTCCTCTGTATCTTTACTGTATCTCATCTTCTTTCTCATACATCCTGCATAATTTTCATGGCACTTGGCCAGCACTGCACCTATTGTGAAATTGTAATTCAACCCACGTTATGCCAAAGCACCATTCAAAGTAGCTGGTTTGGCATTTTGCTGCCTGAGTAGAGAGCAATGCTTGCAGCTATGCCTGGCAAAGGCCAACCTCCAGGATTGTTATTCTTATGAACTAGATCTGGGAAGTATCTACCATCATTCTGCTCTGTTGGGAAACTTGCTTTGGAGGGAATCAAACCTCTCATTAATTCATGCAAGCCTGTAGTTCTGGACTGCAAATGTATTTGTCCACGGATATTATCTTGGCCAAGGAGATAGGCATATCTCTGTTGGAAGCATGTAAGGCAAGAACAAATGTGGTCAAACAGGCTGTGCATTGCCAGGCTCCAGCTGGGTCTGAAGAAGGGGTCCTTTGAGTTGGATTTGTACTTGACCACAGAAAATCTGATGAATGGTCTGGGTTGTGTCTTTACATTGGATTTTGAAGGGACTATGGAATATGTGCTCATTGCTGAGGGAAGTGTCTCTTCGCCTGAATAGCCCTTGAGCACTTCCAGGCCCTTCTTTTCCATTTTTATTGTATGTACTCTTTACTGCTCTAGCTGGATATTTGTCCAAAAAGCCTTCCTGCTGAAGACAGAAGGAAAAAAGACATTGGTAGTGAGGGATCCTCTGGCATCCTTTATGACGAAAAGATCATGTGACAAATTCTCCATGCCCTATATGCATTTTTCTTGTTCAGAGAAAATGCACCAACAATTAAGACCAAGCATCTCAGTGATGCCAGTCACAAAATATGTTAGTCCTTTTTCTCAACACAAGTGGAGTTTTCCTACACACTGTACTGGATGATGCGTTGTATCCAGTAGAAGAGCTGGCTCAGAAGCAGGACAGAAAAGACAGGCTTGCAGAGGTACCTTGCCAGTCTAATGAGGAATGAATGAGCAGTGTTTGTTCTCCTGTGTGTGAAATATGGCCATTTGTATCACTGACAAGTCCCTTTTTAGGGATCCTGAATCCATTTGCAAGGTGTCATGTGCCAATGCAATGAGATCTTTCACCTGAGAAGTAGATGGGGCTCCTTTGGTGAGTGTTTCTCTCCCCTTCTGCTCCACAGTGTGCCATGTATCACCTAAACCTCATGCAGATCCTACTGAATGGAAAGGCAAATCAGGCAAGTACCGTATGAAAAAAACACCATGGAAGGGACTTGTTTAAAGTGTGATGGCAATAGTGAGGTCAGTCATGGTGAAGGAACAGGGAATTGGGAAAGGAACAAGGGAATCAGCTCCTAGAAATCGTCTCAAGAGTGACTGTAGGATCAGACACTTCAGTCACCAGCAGGTGGATAATGCATTAAATTGTCAGACATGCTTTAAGTCTATGAAGAACTGATGAAGCTGATTGGGACAAACTTGAGCTGGGCCCCTTGCTTACCTAGAGCCTGGTTCAAGCAAAGGCTGACAATGAAACAATGCCTGGGTCAGAGGTTAGATAGCTTTTACAGCTGCCTCAGCAGGTGGAGGACGACCAAAATGTTCTTTCTACCTCTGGTGGCAGCTGTAAATTCTGACTGAAAGTAACAAACTCCCTCATTAAGCCTTATTTGCATATAAACTTTTGCTCCCCTAAGAATGGAAATGAAGAGAAAAGTAAATATGCCTCGTATTTATAGTCACCAAAACCCTACTTATAACATGTGATTCTTCCACCTCATTGGGAAGGGCCAAAAGTTATAATATAGGCAAGGAGAGTTCCAGGACCAGAAGAAAAAGGAAAATAAAAATAAGTTGGTGGGGGAAAAACCTCTGCCTGCTTTGAATAGATCAAGACTGTGTCTCTCCTCTGCCCCTGAAGGGATGCTTAGGTGAGCTTTTCACCTTTAACTACATTGGGGTGGATACATTTTATGGATATAATAAATACATGTCACTAGTAGATCTCTGTTACTGTACCTTTGGGAGTGACATACACTAACACTCTGTGGTTAGTGCATTTATCACAAATGCATTTATCAGAAATTCCGAACCTGCTTTCCTGTTGCTCCAATAAACTGCACTGGTTTTGAACCTGGATTGTACAAGTTCTTACTGGATTTGATGAGGCTGATAGTACCAAATTGGCTATAATCAGAAATTAAACCACCCACACCCAGTCCCTCTGATGTCTGAGGACCAGCTGGAGTGCAAGGAGGCTTCATTTTCTGCCAAATTTCTGTATCCTTAATGCAACAATTGGCACTGAGCCCCAGTGTCCCACACCACTGGGTGAGTTGACCCTGGCTGGATGCCAGAAAACCACCAAAGCCACTCTGTCATTCCCCTCAGCTGGGCTGGAGGGAGAAAATATAAAAAAAGGTTTGTGGGTCAAAGTAAGGACAGGGAGACATCGCTCACCAGTTACCATCATGGGCAAAATTTGGCTTGGGGCAATGAACTTATTTTATTATCAGTTGAACCAGGGCAGGGTAATAAGAAAAAATCTCAAAACATCTTCTCCCCATCCATCCCTTCTTCCTGGGCTTAACTTTACTCCTGATTTTTCTACCTTCTTCCCCTCAGTGGTGCAGGAGGACAGGGAATGGGGGCTGTGGTCAGGAGATACCACAATTACTGAAGGGCTTGGCCTTGGACAGCAGCGGGCCCATCCTGGAGCTGCCTGGCCTTTGATCTATCAGACATGGGGGAAACTTCCGGCAGCTTCTCATGGAAGACACCCCTTTAGCCCCCTCACTACCAAAACTGTGCCATAGAAACAAAGTATGAACATTGTGTCAAAGGTTCATTTCATACACCTGACGCTGGAACTGGGCTCAGGGCTTTGCCACCAGGCTGTCTCCAAAGACCTCATTTTGGAGGACCATTGGGTCCTGAGGTACTCCCTGGTTTTGGAACAGCACTGCAGATAGCAGTCATTTAATTGTCAACATTTTTATCAACAAAAAAATACTTGGTAAATTATCCTTCACTCAATCTCTTTAGCTCCACAATGTTGATGCTCTATTCCCTTAACAAGGGAGGCTCATTCCTTGGGACCTGCTGAGAGGGAAGTCACTCTTTATATCTCCCTGCTACAGCTTAGCTCCCAAAAAAGCTGGGACTATTGCTTATCTCCCTGACTTTCCTGCCCTCAGCCACAGTGTCTGACATCTGACAGCTGCCAGCTCTCAGGCGGGCACAGTCCACCCTCCATGACATTTCTGCTGCTTTTTCAATCAGCAACCTTATTTTGTTACAGCCCCACTTTCTACACTCCCCTGTGAGGGATAAGGCAGTGGCACAAAAAAAACACTGTCTTTTTTTCCAGCCCAGGGCTTCCGCTCTTCAGTCTCGGTCTCACACTTCATGCAGCAAAAAACAATTCCATCCACCAAGATGATGGAAGTACCATTGCTGAAGAGTTCTTGCTGATCAGTGGGCATGCTGCTGTATAAATATCTTTCAGCTGTGATAGTTACATTTGGAGAAATGATCCTTGAACAAACTTAACTGCGAGCTCTTGGATTCCTGTCGTGTTTACTATACAAATACACAATCTCTAAATTGCATTCATCAGTAATATGTACTACTAGAATGAGAGCCAGCACAGCAGAACTTTGATTCCGGATAAAAGGTTTTTCTATCATTTTAAAAATTGTTTAAATCATTGAATCACAGCTCTGGTAGTGAGCCAGAAATATTTACATCTGTTTGGGCAGCGCCAGACTGGAACTGTATCGTACCTAAACAGATTTTACCAGACTTTCAAAATAACATTTAACAGGGCTTAATAATACCAAGGGATATTATATTATCTGACTTTTCAACCTTACTTCCTTGAATGAGTTTTCTTTACTATTTTTTGTACTGTTAGAAAGGTATTACTTTTAATATAGTACTGTTACTACTTTAATTTAATATTACATAAGGAGGATAAGTACAGTATGACAGTATTCTAACAAGATGAATATTCAAATTACTTACCATTTGTCTCAAACATCATAAAAACCATTTTGATTTATTTTCTTTATCTTTGCCTGCTTGATTGACTATGTGAAGATTGAGGAGTTTTAGCAATTTAGATACTCCTACAGAATTACAGAAGCTAGATGGAAAAAATTCCAAACTTGATTTGGTCTCTTTATCACAATCATAGGGGACAGCATTGTTTTTCTATGCTACAACTTTATTCTACTGTGCTGATCTGTACAAAAAAATCGTAAAATTTCTGCATTCTATTTTTTTACAGTGGCTCCTGGGACCTGAGGTTGTTGACAGAAGTCAGTGAACCTGCACAGACGCCAGGGTTCTTCTCTACAGATCTGTTTTCAGGAGTGGTGCCTAGTTTCCATCTCATTTATATATTACTTAGGTTAAAAATGTTATAATTAGAGATCATGTTATTGTTTTTTGCATTTATTTTTAAAGGCTAGTCCTTAAATATTTAATCAATAGCTACTTTATATAAACTGGAAAGAGCTTTTCATTCACATATATAAGAAGCACACAAAATACCTGGTTATTTCTGAAGCATACTGCATAGCAAGTTCTTTGTTTTAATTAGAAATCCCTGATGTCTGTAAAATAATATAAGCCAAGATATTTCTTTTCACAGGGTTGTATATTCTGAAAAGAGTGTGACCATCCCCCAAAATGTCTTTTTTTCCATTTTATCTGAATCCAAGCTGTATCTCACTTCCCCCATGGTCTGACACCATGTGATCCAATTTTATTTTTCTTGACACCAGCAATTTTTCATGTTATGTCTCATATTTTCTGATGAGCTAAGGGGAATGGCTCTAATAGCCAGTGGGTAGAATTCAAATCTGATTGGTGGAAGGCTCAACTTCCAGGACCTGCCAAGAGGACACTTCCCCAGTTTACATGAAGAGCTTCCCAAAGAGATGCAGGTCATATGGGTCATCCTGCAGTCTCATTCACACCACTTTGCACTAGTAGGCGAACTGCCAATCTATCTTCTGTGTTAATTCTAGAGAACACATGGCATTGGTAACTATGCACAGAGAAACTGTGCAGTGTACCTTTGTCAACATTCTCCCTCGGTGTAGCAGCTTAGGAGGCAGAGGTCTATGGAGCAGTTTTGGTTGCCAAGTTTCCTGCTAAGCCTTTGTTCCTGACAGATAAATGAAAACATTTCAAAAATCAGAAAAATCTCGCAACGCAAAACAAAAGAAGTAATCACCTCTAGTTTAAGGTGCTGAGCTATGAATGTCTGCTTAGATAAAACGGGTGATAAAAGAGTCATAACACGTGAGATGGGGTCAAAAGTGGCATTTGTTCTTTTAGTAACAGATTTAATAGTTTTTCTAGTTATCATTATTGTTTCAGGAAATAAAATGGTGACTAATTAAAAAAACAACCCAAACCTATTCTATTAATTTCAAATGTTTGCATTAAATGATATTATTCAGCACTTGGGATAGTCCTGTGCAGAGCCATGAGTTGGACTTTGATGATCCATGTGTGTCCCTTCCAAGTCAGGATATTTTATAATTCTATAATTTGTAATTCTATAATACATAATAGTTCTATGACCTCTGTCACAAAAGGTGAGGCAAGTAGAGGAATAGAATTTTTATTCTCTGAGCCAAAGGAGGAACAGTAAAATGGAGAAATGCCCTATGCCAGCCATTGCAAAAGCTCCCAGAAACAGCTTTTGGCTGGATAAACAGATTTAATAAGAGCAACTATTAACCCTGGGAAAAAGCCGAATATGCAAGTAGTAATTTTATGCTTCTTTCTAGTTTCCTATTAGTTTATGAATGCACACAATGACACTGATTTCAATCAAAAAATCTGTAATTTGGTTTCAGATATCCTCTTATTAGTAGCCAATTTTAGCAAATCTCTGAGTCACTGTAATTTTCAAGATCATCTATATCCTAAATTGCAGAGTGTGTTTGTTTTATTTTTTTTTCCTGAAAGGCTGAAAACATCTTAGACATTGTACAGTATAAAGACTCAGTCCTAAAGAACTGGAAATCAGAAGGAAGACATAGAAGGGAGAGCACTGATGAAGGTGACTTTGAAGAGAAACTAAAGTGCCATCAGGAAGCTAATGGCTTACAGAAAGATTTACAAATATTAAGAAAACTGTCACATACACCTAGAAGCAAGGATACCTCTAGGCAATTTTTTTCCCCCAGTAATTTGATTTGAAAGTAGATAAACTTGAGACTTCAGTGCAATTTTGCATGTGGACAAAGTTAATTTAAATTAAGTGCAGCATTATATAAAACAGTGATGGAAAGAAAAACAAATACTGTGATGAAAAGAAAAAAGACAGTTCCAGAACAAATAATGAGTTCAGACTTGACACTTAGCTACTGGGCTTGAATGACACTTAAACAAAGAGCTGGAGAAAGGAAGAAATGGGGGAAGTTTAAAAAGGAAGCCTGACTTCAATTATAGATCTGCTGAGTTTGAATAAATAAATGGACAAATATTGCAACAAGATGAGGTACAATGACACAAAAATTGTCCCTGATGTTAACCAGAGGCTGGAGACAGTACCCTTGCAATAGACTGGAGGCACTGGAGGAAGAATATTTAATATGGAGAAAAACCCCAAACTAACAAACACCAAACAACCCAGTGACAACAGTAATTCTCCTCCCTCCCGCAATGAAAGACCTCCTAAAGAGCCAAAGAAGTAGAATTTGAGGAACAGGAACAAAACACTCTATCATTATGTTTGTACTTGAGGCACTCCAGCTTAGCATTCCAGCCTTTTCCTCTTCAGGATAACATTCCTGGCACCTGCCACACAGATATTGCACAGGGAGTAATTCAGCTTGGAAGATGCCTCAGGAAGTCTCTAGTCCAAGCTCCTGCTCACAGAAGGGTTGAACTATAAGCTCTGAACAGATTACTCTGATCAGCAGGCAAGGATGGAGACCCCAGAACCTTCAGGGCAACCTCTGGGCTCCTTCCAACAGTGATGAAAACCAAGACATAGAGTGCACACCTGACTAGGGCCCACATTCAAAGATAAGTGTTCTTGTTTCCTCTCATTTATATGTAACCTCTGTTGAAACTGGCTGACAGATCAAAGATGGTGAGAAATGGCTGCAGAATTGGTTATCAATGCCCTGTGGAGCAATGCCTGCAAAATTCCAGGAGGAAGAACAGCCTGTAAAGAAATAAGGGCCTAGGATGGAAGTGGAGTGGAAGAATTCCTGAAGTGAGTCTACACAGCACAGCTCAGAGACAGGGAAGGAGGAGAAAGCACAAGAGGAAACCTGAAGATACAGAGGTTGATGAGAAGAAAACAGAAGACTCAGTGGGGGGAGTGGAGGAAATGCAAAGTACATAAGAAACCCAAGTGCTTCTGGCAGGAAAGCAGAGTAGAAGTGTTCAAGCTTCTAGAGACAGAAAGGATAAAAGCGTGACAGAGGGAGAGGAAACATGATTTTCTCATGAGATAAAATTATGTTTGGGGAGATTTTAGCTAAAAATCAAAATGAAATCAGAAGAGAATCACAAAATATTCTGAGTTGGAAGGGGCCCATATAGGGATCGAACCCACCAACTTGGTGCCACAAAAACATGTCTGTAATTACTGCTGTAGGTGCAATTTAGTTCAAGGCACCAGGCAGCTGAGACACCAAGACTCATCAGTGCTGCAGAAGGGAGAACAGAAAACTGGTAGTGAGGAAATTTGGCATGGTAAAGGATGCAGGAGCAGAGGAAGGATGTATCTGTCATGGACCCTGGACGTTGGGAAAGATGGGACAGGAAGGGCTTGTGGATATGATTGCCTGGTAAGAAATACTGGAGATGTAAAACTTGTGAGTGAAATAGAAATGAAGGGCAGCTTTGAGATGTGATCATGGCAGGAATGATTAGCTGGAGATAGGTTGAAGGACAGAAAACAAAAGGACCCAAGAATGTAGCCCCTCTCCACCCTGCCAAGGTATCAGGGAAAAAGTAGATAAGAAAAGTGGTCTTTAGAGTTTAGAATATAGGATGATATGGTAATATAGTAGTTGTCATAGGCTGCATGCAAAGTTTGTAGGTTTTGTATCTTGTGCTGGTTGGTCACTGTAAATTAGAATATTTAACACAAAAGGAGATGTAATGTATTGTAACAAGGTCCTCGCTCTCTCTTACCTCTCTCTTACCTCTCTTACCCCTCTTACCTCTCTGACCCCTGCCCTCTTACCTGCCCCAGCTCTCTTAGCTCCCTTACCTCCCTTACCCCGCTATCTCCCTTGCCTCATACCCTCTCTGTCTCTTCCTCTCTCTTTGGGGCTTCCCTTCAGCCGAGGCTGGTGACTGAAGGGAAAGCCCTTTTTACCCACAACCCTCTCAATAAAACCACGTGTTTCTAAAATATCTCAGGTCTGCAGAGTTTCTTCTTCCTGCCGTCCACGGATGCTCCTACACCTGCCAAGTTGCTCCTTACTGTGGGAGAAGAGCAAAGTCAGGGTCTGAAGAAGGGGGAAAACCAATTCCCATGTGTGGGTCAAGAGAAACTGGGATACAGCTGTATTCTGCTCTAACGTGCACAAACACCAGGAACTTTCCGCTGCACAGTATCAAAGCCGGGCTCACACTGATGAGGAGAAAGCCCCTGTTCTGTGTATCCTTACAGAGGGACCCTTTAACAGCCTGTTCCACCGAGCGATGCTGTGGCTGCTCAGTGCACACCGGGCTGGCCTTGGGGACCATTCCCGGTGACGGGGCGTGTCCGGGGCGTGTCCGGGGCGGGGCGGGGCCGGCGGGAGCGGCGGGCGGAGGGGCTGCGGCTGCGGGAGCGCGCCCGGCCCCCGGCCCGGCATCGCCTGTTGCTGCAGCGCCGCTCCTCGCCGGTAACTATCCCCTGGAATCGTGCTTCTGCATGGAGGAGGTGCTCATGGTGCTCCTTATTATTTTTATCGTTATTATTGCTATTATTATTATTATTATTATTATTATTATTATTATTTCTCCCTTGAAAAAAAAAAAAAAAGGATTAAAATTAAAGTTGCTATGAAGCGGACTCCTCCAGGAGCAGTTACCGCTCTCTCGAGGGAGCGCCCGGCGGGGCGGGGAGCGCTGCGGGAATACCGGGATGACCCTGCCGGCTGCGGGAATACCGGGATGACCCTGCCGGCTGCGGGAATACCGGGATAACGCTGATGGCTGCGGAGCCGTGCCCGAGGAGGGGGGAAACGGGGCTCTGCTGTGCTGGATGGGGTACCAGGTGTAAAGCTGCTGCTGCTGCAAACCAGGTCGAGCTGAGCCAAACCTTTCCAAATTAGTGTCCAATATAATTACTTTGAGAAATAGGCCCGGCAGCGCAAGTCCCGTTTGATGCAGTGTGATAGAAATTGTAGCTGGGTACAAAGTGTTTTGAGAGTGACTTACAAATGCGGGATAGGGCAGAGAGAGAGACAGGAGGGGCAGTTTTAGCATCTCTGATAACTGAAATGTTCTCTTGAGGTTGCATTTAAAGACTGATGAGTAGTCTGTATCTGTGTTCTGCAAACACTGACCACTCACCACAGTTTTCTCTGTCAAAAAATGCTTGAATCGTACTTTTAATCTTTGTGTTTATTTTTTAAATTCGCTTTTGTCCACAGGGTCCCACTAAAGGCAGCTTTTTTATAGCTGTAATAGTTTTGAAAATTTCTGGAGGGCACTTGCTTTGCCTCAGTATGGAAATGAAGAAGCTGGTTTGCATGTTGCAGATGACTCTGCTGTTTGCCTCCTGCCTGCAAGGTTAGCGTTTCCCTACCAGGCTGGCAGCAATCAATTCCCCTCTTTCCTCTGCTTCTCTCCTTCCTTTGCACGAATCCCACTGCACAAAGTGAGTGGAACAGGCTGAGGGGAAAAATTTGGATGTCTTTCCTCAAAAGACAAATGAAATTAAAGGCACGGCTGGAACATGCATAATAGGTGCCAGAGAAGGATTATTTAATACACCAAATCATTTACATTTTTCTTTATGTAATCATCATTCAAAGATCAATACAGTGCCCGAGTGATTTATTTCATCATTGGTTTTTATGCTGAGCCGTGCCAGGTCGAAAGGAAAACGTCCCCACAAACAAATCCAACACATTATCTGTGTGCCATGTGGAACCACGGGCTCTCCCCTGCTGGGCTGGGAGCTCTTTTGGGCAGGAGGTTGTGTCTGCACACAATAGTTGTGTCTGCACTATGGAGGCTGCCCTCCCCTGTGTGGTGCTTGGGGCTGGTGGGACACCTCACTGCCCCTTGACATCTTGACACCCCTGTCTCTGGGAGGTGGAATTGGGACGTTCATGTTTGCCCTGGGATTTGGAGTTAGGGTACAGCTGGAGTGAGCATCCAATCCTGGGAGGCCAGGCACACTCCTGAGTGCCCTGGTCAGGTGTAGGTGCATGCACTGAAGATGACAGCCTCAGGAAGGCTATACCCAAAGGATACCAGAATCCTCCTACTGAAACATTTTGCATGTCTTCCTGCCATTGACAGTGAAATACTGGCTTGCAGACTTCCCTTGGAGGTAAATGTAGAATTGAATACAAGAGTGTGACTTAGGCTTCTTTTCCTGAGGAACTTTTGCCTCCTGTATTTTACAAGGAGAATGAAATTTTGCTCTTATAGGGGCTTCTGGGCTGCTGTGGGATTGGGTTTTTGCTTCTTTCAGATGAGAGGAATAAGGTGGCCTTTGTGTTTGCAAGATCAAAGCCCATTTTTTTTTTTGTTTCAGCATAAAAGATAATTACAAGAGCTGTGCTTAAACCACCAAAGGTTTGTGTGTAGTTTTCCCTGGTGGGAAAGCAGCCGTTTTCCATTTTCTCTTCCAAAACCTTCCCACAGTGATGACAGGGGCTATGAGAGCAGCTGGATGATGGCACTGCCATCTCAGCAGGAGTCTGGTGTGACAAGATATGTGGCAAGGTCTCTGGCCTGGTCCCCAGCAGTCTCTGTTATTGATCTCCACTGGGTCATGGGTGACTGGTGGGATGCTGCTGCTGCCATCAGCTGCTTCCAAAGTGCCTCCCTGTATTCCTCTAACAATTGTTAAGTTGTAGTAACTGTGAATGAGAAAATCAGCAGTAGTGACAGTCCAGCAGTGGAGTGTGCTGTCCATGTTATTCTTGAGTTAGACATTGAGGGAACTCAGATGAGACTTCCTTTACCACACTACTGTGACATGCAGGGTTTCCTGGCCATTAATGCTTTCTCCCTCACAGCCCATCACCACCTCCATGATGGACCTGCAATTCCTCAATTTTCCCATGTGCAACGCACACTTCAGGTAGCCCTTGATTTAAAAAAAGTCTTCAGAAAGTGCTTGCCCTCTGATCATCCATTCAAATTCAGAGAAAGAAGCAGTGGTCTGACAGGGAACATGGACAGGGTTTTGTTGGGAGCACATGTTGGAGATCAAAGGGAGAAACTCAGAGCAAAATGTCTTTTGTTTCTCCACAGGCACATGTGTGACCTGTACTACTGCTAAATAATCAGATTTATTAATTTATTTTGCAGATAACCAGCAGGTTTTTCTCAGGAAAATACAATCATTCGTCCAAATCTATAGTCTCTTCCTTGTTATTAGAGAATCTGTTTCAGTTTTGAGGGATGGATGAAATAATAGCAGTTGTAACAGTGTGGGTTACCAAACTGGAATGAATTTCACCCAGAAGCTAGGACTGTGCTGCTAGTCTTCTTGCTGATCTTTAGCATTGGCAACATAGGGAGAACTTGACTGGAAGATTCACAATTAGGTAACAGCATTACAAGTTGGACTCAAGGGGTGGATTTCTAAATTGACCATGGACTCTGCGAAGAAAATACAGTTTTTTTCTCTCAGTATTTTGCTTTTTTTCAGGCTCTGCCTGTGCTGCCTGTAGGCAGAGCCCCTGACCCAGCCAAGAGCCCTGATGTGGGTCCACTGCATGCAGGCATTAAAGTCTGAGTGGAATGGGGAATAGTCCTCGCATACACACCTGCAGCTTGTAGACTTCCTCTTTTCCTTTCTCCCTTACCTTGTAACCTGGTGACTGTGAGTATTTGCAGTGCATTAATTTCCTTCTCACTTACAAGAAGACCTCTAGTCCATTTATTTCTTATGGGAAGAAAGCAGCCCACTTAATCAGCATTTTAAATAAACCCTCGTTTGTATTTTAATCTATTTTAGCCATATTTAATCTGTTTCTATTGTGGACATCCTTATACATTTTTCCCCTAAGGTTTTCTGAATCAATATTTAACGTATTTCCCTATTTTAAAATTGATGTGTCTTTCTTGGTTTTCATTATTGAACCTTCAATATTTACTCTTCCTTTCCTGTTGTGACATTTTAGCACTGCTAGTCCTTTATTAGATTGTGACTGTATGCCCTTGACTGCTGCTGTTTCAGGAAGCCACTGAAATTGTTTGCAAGGCTTTTTCCTTAAAGAGAGTCTCAGAAGAAGGTCAACACATCTCATTTTGCTCTTGCAAGCCCTTTCCTGCAGAAAGTGGACCATTTTAGCTGAGAACACTAATAGGAATGAGCTAAGTAAGCATGCATTTACATCAGAAAAGTTTCCTTCCTCGTAGCATTGAATTTTAATGTGACCCTCTGAGTATGAGGTTTGGGTAGATGAACTCCAGAGTTTCCATCCCACCTACATACACACAGTCTTTCCTTCTCAGTGTATTTAAACTGTGTACCACAAGATGGAAAAGCATGGTCAAAACTCTAGTGTCAAAATAATTTGGGGGGAATTGTGTTGCAGCACATTTAACATTTACATCACATTTTAATCAGCAAGTCCAAAAGTTTTTGGAAAAGGAGGTCAGCATCGTTCTGGAATTGATTTTCCCAAAGATAAAGCACTGTAAATGCAATGGTAAAAATATTTGTTTCCGAGACCTCAATACTTTACAAAATGTGTTTGTTCCTTTTGACAGAAATAACCATATTTCTTATAATAGTGGAATTTCTTTCCTCATTATAGTTCCTGTCACCGTGCTGTTATGTTGCCTAACCTTGAAATGAAAGCAGTTTTGTTAACTTCTTACAAATGCTCGTTGCCATGTTGGGTTCGAATTGCCTATCCCTCTCAGGGCAGATAAAAAACTCCAAAAAGTTTGGTTTGCTTGTGTGTACTGGTGAAAGGGAGGCAGTGTGCTGGGTAAAAGAGGAACTGAGCAGGAAAAAAAAAATGAAAAAAAAGCCACTTACTGCCTTTTTTTGTTTGTTTTAATAGTTTTATATGGTCATCATTTTACCCAACAAGGAAACAAAACCCAGTGTCTGCTCTTAAGCAGAAGTTTCAAGTTGAATCACTGAAAACATGTCTTAAAATACTGTCTTTAGAAGCAACTTCTTTGTTTCATGATTATGTGAAGAAACATGAGAACATTCTCTGATTTTTGTATAGAAAAGGTCCTGACTTTAGGAAGTTGTCAGTGTAATTTTTCTTTTGCTTATGGGAAGAACTCCAAATATGAGATTTCAGTGTATATTACAGACAAATTCTTCTTTGCGTTTGCAAAAAAATAAATAATTTATGTCATAAGTCAAAATCTCTTAATAAACTAAACGTCTTTTATCCAGCTTTTAAATTCAGAAGCACCAGCAAACTCTTCCAGCAGTTTTGCCCTGTTGTTTTCTATACAGTCTTTGTTTGCATGATGTTCTGTAAAGGGACAATTTTCCTCTTCTTCCCCTGTGTGCTGTCTTTTTGTACAGGCAAGTGTCATGAGTCCACTCTTCCATTTCTTCACCTGTGTATCCAGGTTAGAGTGTTCAAGGTAAAACTTAGATTTCAGATTACCTGGTTTAAGACATCCAGGCATTCTAGAATCTCAGTTCAGCCAGGGTTAGAGAAAACAGCAAAGGAACACAGTATAAGTGGAAATAGCTTGGATTGCATTTTGCAGGCACAGTTGAGGCCACGTTAGTGACTTGATCAACTTGGCTCTAATGAGCAAAGTTAGTCAGGATTGTGGTTAACACAATAAGTGTGAGCAGGGGCATGCAATGAGCACCAACATTAGTTAATTTTTTGGGTTTTTTTTGTGTTGTGGGTTTTTGTGTGGTTGTTTTTTTTGTTTGTTTGTTTGTTTTGTTTGGTTTTTTTGTTTGTTTGTTTTTTTTTTGTTTTTTTTTTTTTTTTTGTCTATGAATTAAAATGAAGTAGTTTATGTGTTCTTTAAAAAACCCCCTAGTTTCACCTAACAGCTCTTATCTTGGACCCAGCTCATCAGGAGGAGTCCCCACTGACTGCTCTGTTGTAAGGCTAGGCAGAATATCTCCTGGCTCCTCTTGCCAAAAAGAACAAGAATCAGAGGAAAGTGTCACACTCACCAGGTAGCCAAAGCCAAATGCCTTGTCCAGGTGTCTGGTGGAGTTGTCCCTCCAAAGAAGCCATCTCTGACTGTGGGAGCAGGCTCCCCTCTACCTGGTGGGGGATACCTGAGGTGCCATCAATTGATAATCCTGGGGGGGCATCTGCTGCCTAGGAAGTGTTGCAGTAATAACATGGAATCACATGGACAGAAGATGCTGGGGGAAGTGGGGCAGAAAAAGAACCACCTGCTGCTCCCTTCCATATGAAGAGAGAGTGATGGCCACTGATGGTCTCCCATGCTCGTGAAAGAGTGTGTCTCAGAACCATCACCAACATTTAAATAGCTTTTCTTTAAAAAGAAACTGTCTTTGAATGTGTGTGTCAGTAGGAAGCCAGGGGTTTTGGGTAGTATTGGAGGTGTCAGTATGCACAGGGCATTTGGGACAAATAATATAAAAATTCCTGCAAGAGAAAAATACTATTTTGCACAGCTTGCTTCTTGATAATGGTAAGTGTTCTACAAGAGGAGGCAGTTATCAGTTTCTTTATTTTTATATTGCAAACACAGTTCTTATATTGTCTGCCTCAGAGATATTGCTAAGTCATAAAAGAGATACCAAAGGAGAGATACTTCACAGAAAACGAGAAAGAGATTTATAGGCAATTAGAGAGAGAAAATGTCCTTACCAGAGATCCTTTAGACCTGCCTTCAGTCTCCTGTACTGCATACAGTTTTTACTTCTGGTTTCTACTATCAGAAGGAATCAAAATAATTGTTAATATTAATCACTTTTTTTAAGCAAATAGCATCCTTCTCCTTCCATCTTTTCATTTTGGTCATTCATTCAGTTAAAAAGGCATTTCAGTCTTAATGTTGTGATATACCAATGGGCCCCAGTAATTTTGTGTGAATGCTGCACACATTGATGAGAAAATAATTTTTCAAGCAAATTCAAAAGCAGCCCTTAGATGAAGGCTATCATTTTACACTGGTTTTGAGATAACCCCTGCTTGCTGCAAAGTTATGAGTGGCCAAGTATTTGCCTATGTATGCAGTTCTTATCTAAATCCCAATGTCCAGATTTTGTCAACATCCACTTTCAGAATTACGTTCCCAAGATAGACAAGCAGCAGGTCAGAAGAGGAACAACCAACCAATGGTTAGACCACTATTTCAAACAGTGAGAGGTCTCCTTTGGGCAAATGTTTTAGAAATATGTCTTTTACTCTCTTTTTTCTTTTTTTTTTTCTTTTTTTTTTTTCTTTTTTTCAGCACTACTGTGCCTTCATTGTCTACATGCACATATTTAAATGGGTTTTTGCAACCAATGGTAACCAGAAACCCTAGTAGCTGACCACCATGTATCTGCCATGTATTTATCCTCTTAACCTTCCTTGCAGAGCCTTTCTTGCAGTGGGATGTGTGGGCTCCCTTGTGTTGGCCCAAGTGCACAGAATCTATGCAGTGACATTATCCCAGAAGTTTTGGACAGAATAATGGAACAGTTTGGGTTGGAATGGACTTTTAAACATCATCTCGTTCCAACTCCCCCTGCCATGGGCAGGGACACCTTCCACTAGACCAGGTTGCTCAAAGCCTCATCCAGCCTGGCCCTAAAAACTTCCAAGAATGGGGCATCCACAGCTTCTCTGGGCACCTGGTCCCAATGCCACACCACCCTCACAGTAATTACTCTCTTCCTAATATCTACTCTAAACACATCCTCTTTCACCTTAAAGCATGCCCTTGTGAAAGTTCCTTCTCCAGCTGTCTTGTAGGCCCCTTTAAGTGCTGGGAGGCTGCTGGAAGGTCACCCTGGAGCCTTCTCTTCTCCAGGCTGAGCAACCCCAGTTCTTTTCTTCATAGGAGAGTTGCTCCAGCCCTCTGATCTTCTATATTGTCCTCCTCAGGATTTGTTCCTGCAGGTTTATGTCCTAATGTAGGGGTCCCAGTTCCAGAGCTGAAGCAGCACAGGTAGGGGTCTCATAATAGTGGAGTAGAGGGGGAGTATTACCTCCCTTGATGCATCTTTTGATGAAAACCACAAGCACACAGCCTTTGCTTAAATGATGACTTACTTTGCAAGGGCAGGTAGGGAGACCTGCTGAAAATATGTATTTTGGTAAAAGCTGAGGTTTGAGAGTGCAAGTAGCTGTTTGCTGGGAAGGGAGGCCATGAAGTTTTGATACAAGGGTGCAGAGCAGCTGGTGCCTGGGATCTTAGTAAATGCACGATAATGTCTTTCTCATTCATGAGTCTATATCTCTCGCACTCACTGGAGGAACATAGCCTTGGGCATAGAGTAGCTGTAGCATCATGGTTCTCATGCCTGCTGTCCTCACAGTGCTGTGTCCAGAAATAAACTTGGCAAAGGTGTCCCTGGGCTTTAAGAAGAGCAAGCCCACAGTGCTGGAATCTCACTGGGATATGGAAGCACACTTACTTTTACAATTAAAGACAACGGCTCTTCAGCAATAGAGGAAACAGTTTACAACATACAGCTGAGACTACTGTGGAAATGTAAACAAAAACTAAATCTAGTCTTTGCAGAGGCACCTGCAAACCCTCTTATTTAAATGTGATTTGCAAGCCAGAGTGTGCCCTGTGCAGTTGGTGATGCATTACAGCGTCAGTGGGTCTTACTTCTCTGGGAAGGAGTCAGGAAGAGATGGGTGTGTGGGATCATTGCAAGCCATTAGAGCCAGACCCCAGTTTTAATTCCTCTTCCTGTTCAGTTGCAGGAGCAGCCCACATGTACAGGAGAGAGGGGAACCAGGCAATTTCGTGGGATTTTCTTCAGTGTGAGATCTTTGCCCAGCTCTGCTATAGTTCAGTGTTTCTGTCCAGTGTTTCTGACAGCTAAAAGGGATATTTCATTACACAGCTACTCAGTTCATGTAATATGTAATGCTGTGAAGAGCTGAAGAATGTTCCTAGTTAAACCTAAACCTTAAATACTTGCCAGAGTAATGCTTAGAAAAGGATTTAGAGTTTCTGTCCTGTCAGAAACTCAATACTGCTCATGTGAAGCTCATAACTCACCAGGTGGCCAAAGACACAGAAGTGCCTGAAGGAGCATTAAACAAGAAAGTTTAACCGGTAGGCAGACTGCTCCTGCCACTCTTGACACTGAACCCTCTTTCTCTTGAGCTGTTTGATGATTTGTGCTAATCTTTTATCTCAGTTCACCCCTCCTGTGTGCCTGACCTTTAGCCCTGGCTAGGAAAGTGGATTGAAATAAAAGCTCTCTGAATGACAGTGGTAGAGCAAACCATTTTTCTGTCTGTCCATTGTGTCTGGTTTCTCTTACCTGACTCACTTTGTCCTGTGGCAGAGTGCAAGACCTCTGGGAAATCTATCTTTCTTCTCCTCTGTCTTTCTTCGGCTCCTGGAACCACAGTGCCTCCAGTCTCCAAGATCTTTTGTAGAAATCAGCTATAGGAAAAGAGAAGACAGAAAGATGTGAAGGAAAAGCTGAGCACTCAGGAGCATTCTGGAAAAAAAATCTCAGCTGCATTACACATTTCTCTATGCTTGACGTGCCAGGGAGAATGGCCAGCACTTCACGGTGGCTGAGGCTTTTCACCCTCAAACAACAATGTGGTTTTCTGTACCTGGTCCCAGGTTCTGGGGTGAACTCCTTGGCCAGTCTGTGCATATTGCCTGTGGCAGTGCTTGCCAGGCCCTCCAGTGGGAACATGGCCAGCAGAATGGGACTGGGGCAATCCCAGCCCCAGGCTCCCTGCATACCCATGTCTTCTCCTTGGCACAGCACCAGCTGCCTGGCCAGGGGCAGGGATGGTGGCTATGGTTGTCCATACAGGCCAGGTGTCCACTTAGAGCTCATGACCTACAAGTCAGTGATACCATCTGCAGAGATTTCCTTCCTCTTCAATGTGTCCAGGGGTCTAAATCTCTGCTGTTTGGGAACAGCTGAGCTCAGAGTCGATGGAGTTTGACATTCATCACATGAGGCACAGATAAATATCCAGGAAGGGCTAAATAGATCTGCCTGAGCTCGTCTCCAAAGCCTTACTGCTCACTCTCTCAGCTGTACAATGAGGAATGGAAACCGGGCAGCAAAGCCAAGTGGGGTTAGTGACACTGTCCCTTTTGGGGTTCTGGTTTAAGGAATGGGTTGTGTGCACCTGTTCCCTAGTGGTCAGTGAGTGCCTGGGAAAATGGACCTCACTGATGGCTTGGGGGTGACCTGCAGAGATGTTGTGGTCTGTGCATTTATTTAGTGGGACGCAGAGGTGAGTAGGTCCAAACACTTGCTCCTTGTGCCTTGCTTCTTGTGCTGTTTATACAGGGGGTTTTTGGGCAGCTGTCTTGAAGAGTTTGTGGTTTTTTCCATGCTTTGTGACAGCAAAGAGGGCAAAGTGACCACTCTGTGTTACTTGAGATAGGCAACACTGATACTGAAAATCTGAAGGAATCATAACTGGTTTTTTGTGGTGCCAGTTATAATCAGTGCTTGTCATTGCTAGAGGAGGAAATGTTTTCCCCTTCCAAAGCTTTTTCCTGTCGTATTTTTAAATTTATATGTGTCATGGAAGAGATTAATCCTAAATACAAGCTCTGACTCAGAAGTCTAGTTAATCACTATGTAAAAACATTAGGAAGACTAGATTTGTTCACATTCCTTTACAGAAATAGAGATGGAACAGGTAAGAGTTGGTTGGATTCAGGACCTTTGTGAAAATCCTGACCTCAGATCACAGAATGATAGAATAATAGAACCACAGTTTGGAAATGACCCTTAAGATAACATTAAATTCAATGATAAACCAAGCACTGTCAAGTCCACCACTAAACCATGTCCCTGAGGAAGAAAAATTTCCCTGCCTAGGGAAGAAATTTTTCCTAATTACCAATTTAACCTCCCCTGGCACAACCTGAGGCCACCTAGTCTTGTCCTGTCACTTATTATTAACTCGGAGAAGAGATTGACCCCAGCCTGGCTACAACCTCCTTTCATGCAGTTGTAGAGAGATCCCTCCTGTGTTTGATTTCCATATGATGCCTCCACGAATGAAAACCCTTTTCTTTGCAAAAAATTCAATCTTTTTTTGTCTTCCTGCAGCTTCAGTAGATGCAGGACAAGTTCCTTCTGAGCAAAAGGCTGACACCCAGCACAGGGCATGGGCAACCTAGTGGTGACTGTCACCCTTCACCTGCAGGAGGATAACAGGTCCCCCTGATGCAGCTCCAGAAGCAGGACTGGCTCTGCAAACACGACTGTGGAAAGGCTGGAAACAAAACTCCATTCAGTTTGGCAGTGCAAGGGGAAATACTTCTTTTTTTTTTTGGATGTGCTGTAGAAACCCCACAAGTTCCTTTTGTGTTATGCAAAATTTCCCATCCTGACAGGGAACTAATAACTGCTGGTGAGTGTTTCTGAGCAGTAGTTTCAGTGCAAAACTTGGGCCCCAGGCTTGCACGTGAGAGGCTGCAAAGAAGAAGTGGAGATTCTGATCTGGACACAGTTACAAATGTTATGAGGAATGCTGGTTTCAAAGCTTGAGAAGAAGCAAACAGAAACTGCCAGGGTAGGAGTGAGGAAATGACAAGAGGTAGATGGAAAATCGGGAAAAAAAAAGAAAATGTGCAAAGGAAAAATGAGATAATAAAGGGAAACATACCAAAGGAAGAGGAAGACATACTAGAACATAGATTTTTAAAAAGCTGAGAAGAAAAAGATGAAAACTAAGAAAAACGCAGAGTAGACAGCCTAGGATGTAAAATGTCTAACATTTAAAAACCTATAAAGTCAGAACATAATGAGAGAGTGTTCGGGGAGACATATATGTGAGTGAACCCATGTGCACAGGACATTTTGTTCAGTCCTACAGGTATTTGTGTGCAAATTTTATTTTGGATCCAGAGGAAATTGAATTATTCTTTCCTTGGCAAAAAGCTGCCTGCTGTTCAGGAGAGCAGTGTAATTTATAATTTTTTTTTTTTTTCTCCTGCCATGGTTTGCAGCAGAAGACAGGTACTTGAAATTCTGGCAGCGGGTTGGCAGTGCCCGAGTTTGCAGCAAAACAGCTTCATCTCGGCTGTGACAGCCACCCTGTGCAGGGCAGGGGCCCTGGGAAAGCCCATTCTGCTACTGTGTCAAAGCCAACTATGGTTCACTTACCAAAATGTGAGTGAGATTGAGGCTCAAAGTACATGAGAAGGTTGGTTAACCATGAGTCAGCTTCTGCCAAATCAGATTCTCAAAAAATCATTACTTTGTTTCCTCACAGTTTTGCAAAAATGACTGGTATAACAAGTGTAATTAAAAATATTTTTTTCCATCTATTTCTCACACTTTTTACTCCTGTAAGCCTTTGGCCAGATGACCCACCAAAGTCATATTTTCATGTATTTTCTCCCATCACAAAGTCAAATTATTTCCTGAAAGAAACCCAGGAAAACTAGGAAACACATTGGTCTGAGTTAGGGTCTAACCAAGACACTGATTTTCTTTTGTAGGACTACCAAAACAGGATAGACAGTATTGTTGCAACAGCCTCCATGAATGACACTTCTAGACCCATATCCATCTGGGAATGGATTTATCAGCTGGAAGAGTCACTGCCAGTCTCTTCTGCACATTTTCCTGGGAGAGCCTTGGAGGTGTGCCCTTCTCCCACTGCAGCCAGACCTGGGAGCTGACAGTGGCCAGGCTTCTCCAACCTCTTCTTGTCACTCTCTCACCAAGTAAAACCTAAGATTAGCTTATGCACTGTTATTAATATTTCACTAATGTTCCCCTTTGCAGCAAATGGATGGTTTTGATCAATAATTCATGGTTGGGCGTAGCCCATTAAATTTGAAGTGGGGTGTATGCTTTCCTGTTATTTATTTATCATTGCTTTTATTTTACAGGGTGTTTTTTCCCCAGCTATTTCATTTTTCACTTGCTTAAATGCCTCTCCTTCAATGTTCAGACTGCTTGCAGGAAATTAATCTTGTACCTTATGACTTTTAAGTAAGACTAAGCTCTCTTGGAGGGACTGAGACTGAGCCACAAGGAAAACTTTCAGACCCACTCATTCACTTCAGTGCCGGAGATCTCTTTGAAACAAATGACTTTGGAAGTTTGGTAACAAATCTAACAGCTCAAGGCTCATCCGTGGCCTCAGAGCTGTCTGGTTTTTGTTTCACATGAGTATCTGGCTACTTCTGCTGAGAGAACAACCTGCTCCAAGACCAGCAATCTGTCCTTGCCCTGTCCCTCCTTTGCCAGTGGGGGCTTTTCAGTAGGAGCCATCCTGCACACAGGTTTTGGGGAGTGTAAATCTTCCTAGGCTGGTTTCAGGTTGTATCCCCTGGTTAGAAGTGGCTTTTTGCTTTGCATTGTGAAAACAGTCTACTAATGGCTTATTTGATTTTTGTGGCTCATCTTGATTCACAAATAAGACGGATCGTAGTGAAACTGAAATAAAGATTTCCTTAGAAGACTGTAAAACAGGTTACAGAGTTTAGGGCTTGGAAACTGAAAGCTGCACAAGCATGTGAAATCATAAACCAGTCTCCCAGCCTAGCTTTAACAGGCCATTATCCTCCTGGTCATTCCTGTGCCCAGATCTAGGGGAATGGGTGAGGTTTGGAGAGCTGCTGATCTGAGAATTACCCTACCCAAATTATGCTTTTTCAGTATGGCAGAATTTCTTTTTACATTCTTCTTTCTCCAGCCTTGCCAGTGTGCAAGCCTGGGTGTCCCTCCCTGACCAAACATAAATGTCTTGTTGCTGATGGGCACTCAAGGCTGCTGTATTTGCTGTGTGGCACAGGCTTCCCTTCATTCACACTTGTGTGCATGGCAACACCCACCTTCCACCCTACCTGCCTCTTCTCTCCAGGCAGCAGCCATGCAGGGAGCCACTGGGAATACCCACACAAGGGTTTGGTGAGTCCTGCCATCGAGTGTGGTGGTTGAGTGCGGGTTGGAGACCAGGTTTCTCAGGGAGGGAGGGTACAGTGGCAAACTCCAGCTGGAGGCAAAGCTCTGGCAGGGGTAGATCTGCCCCACTCCTTCCTGCATGAACAGATTTAGACAAAGAATGAGATGTTCTTGTTGCATGAGATATTTCATGATATGATTCCACCCACAACAGACCCCAGTATCCATGTTGTGACAGGTTCAGCGGGATCACCCAGCATTGCTTTGCATTCTCAAGGCTTTTTCTGTCATATATAATGCAGCAAGAATACAATGTAAAAGGTCTGAGTTTCACATGCATTCTGCAAAGCCCCAGTCTGTAGTATTCTCTCTCCTGCAGAGATCACAGTTGGCATTTCAGGGTACACTGCTAACACAGACCTAGCAGTGGGTCAAATTACCAACTTGCACCTGAGCACATGCCATCAGAGTAATGACTCCTGCTTCACAAAGACTCATTTACCTTTCAACAGCATTGAAGTTCTCAGGGCCCATATTCAGAAGCAGTTCAGTGCCTAAATCACTAGTGGTTACAGAAAGTGTCACTGACTTTCACAGGAACAAGGACAGAGTCACACAAGATAAAGGTACAATTCAGATAGCATCAAACTATAGTGGGAATTAGATCAGGTCCTCTGTACTTATATATGAGCAATATATTATTCGTTAAAAGGAGATAATTTTAAAATAATTTCCATTATTTTGATTTGCCCTAGTTTTTCATGGACCAGGATGTTCCCCTTGAAGGGTTGATTTAAAATTGTGCTGTCATTAAGTCAAAGACACTTGGAAGGTCCACAAGAACTTTCATCCATCTCGGAAGATCTGTGCTGCAGTCCCCACTCTGCTCCCTACCATGCTCTTCCCATCCCAGAGCGTGGTCTACAACCTGTGATCATATCAGCTGTGGCGAGGAAGATGTTGCGTTATGAGAGTGTGATTTTGCAAAGTAATGGCTTTTGGAGGAAGTAATTTCCTGAAGCAGAAGTGGCCTGCAGGAAGGCAAAGTTCTTGGGAGATTGCAGTGGGCAGTTAAACATGTGAGAGCCAGGAAAGGCCACCACAGGAATACACTTCCCTAGTGCCCAGAAGGAAACTACTCATGTACAGCAGACCCCAGCTCCCTCCTTAGCTGAGGATCCCTGCAAACCCCCTCCTGGCTGCCAGAACACAGCACTGCCAAGTCAAATGAAGCTGCTGGACCTCTTCTTAGGTAGATGCTCTAGATCCTTCAAATGTAATTCCCATTCATTGGTGAAAGTGGGATTACTGGTTCCTGCATGCTTTTTGGGTTTCACTTACCTTGCTAAGAAACATCCAAGCCTCGTGGCAGGAGAACAGAGGCAGTCTTTGCCCTTCCCAAGGCTCCCCAGGGCACCTGGGGGTGAAGGGGAGGAAGGTGAGAGCCCGTTGGCTGGTGAGGAGGTTGAAGTGAAAGTGCTCTGTCACTCAGGGCTGTGGGGCTGACTCGGGGACCAGGGCAAGGAAGAGGAAAGTCATGGAAGGGTTTGAAGCCTGTGGTGACACAGTCTGGCTGATCTGCAGTGAAGTGTGACTGCATTACACAGGCAGCAGGATGGGAGTGTCAGCACTGCTAAAAGTGCTTGGAAAGAGAGGTCCTTCAGGCACAGGGACAATAAGGGTCAAGAGTTTTGAAGTGTTGTAGTGGTTACAACAGGGAGGAAGAGATTGGTTTTGACCTTTTCAGCTGTGTCTCAGGGGCATGGTCTCTTAACAGTTAAAGTTCTCCCTCTGCAAGTGATTGAACACAGTGCATGCTAATTTATGGTACTTAATTTATAGACAATCATCTTTGACATTTCCTAATGTCTCTTCCTTTAATTAGAGGACCACCTCTCCTTTAACTTTTTTACCTTTCATGTGCATAAATCTCAAAGCAGCTGCATGGATATTTTGGCCCTAAGACTGAAGCTGTAGGTCAAGTGTATTGTTTTTCTGAGGTGGGACAGTAATGGACATTTAACTCAGTCCCACAATACAACCTGTCCTAACCCCAGCTGGTCTGCTCCTAGCCATAAGCATATGTTGTGGCAAAATGCAAGCTATTTATATTGTAGAGTTACAATTCAACACCCTTCTAGGAAACCAGTACTACAGTAATAGCCTGCAGTATCCTGCCCTGTTTAAGAAATTACTTTGGAGACATCATTCTCATGGAATCTTGCATTGCCAGGAATAACAAAACATCCACCACACCTGACAAATTAACCAGGAGTAGGAGATAACTATTGCACTGTCCCTCTTATAGGTGTTTTGGTGCTGCCCAGTAAAATTGTTATTTGTGTGATGCTTCAAGGATGCACAGTGCAGGGTTTAAATAGTGTGTCATGACAGGGATTCAGCTGGGGTTGTATCTAAAGACTACCTAAGTTTAATAATATTTGGTGAGACAGCATTATTAGCTATACAGTGGCAATCCAGCAGATCTTGAAATGAGACAGAAAAAGGGATTCATGATCCACATGGCAAATACAGTTTTTGTTGATGTCTGCCTCATAAATCCATCATACTTTAAATCTCCTCCTTGCTGTCCTTGTATGTCCAAGCTTGTTTGAACACTTCTTTAACACAGCTGGTGCCTATGGGATGTGCTGGTATTGAATCAGTGCTGAGGACACTAAGCTCAGTCAGTGTTGAGCTCAGTCTAAGTCACATGAATATAAAATAGCATACAGCATGGTGGAAACTCTGAGTTCCTCCCTTACCTTCTGCATAAGCTGTAACAACTCAAGAGGGGGTGCTAAGAGTGTTAAGGAAACATATCTGATAAAGGGAACACCCACCCCAGTTTTCCTGTGCAAGATGTCAGATTTAGAGCACACATCTCTTTGGTGCCCTCTTCCTTATCTCAGAAAAGATATTGCAGTATTTAATGGGATGTCATGGAGAACCACAAAAGTAATCAAGGATTTGGAAAAGGTCTGTAAGAAAAAAGCTGGGACAAACCATCAGGGTGGTATAAAATATCCCAGAAAACAAACAAGAGGAGCTGTGGCACAGCCTATCAAATGATCAAATACCACAGAGGAAGTATTTTTTAAATAGAAGTAGTAATCAAAAATGCCTGGATCGTGTTTCAACATACTTCTGAGTAGAGCACATGTATATTGATTCAAGGATGGATCTTAATTATGGAGATTTGTTCATGAGAGGGCTTCTTTGAATCTCTTAACAACTGCACGTCACTCATGGTCCAGCTGGTCTGGTGAATGACAGCTTTTTCATTAAAGACATACAGTTTGGTAATTTTTTTCACTGGCCCGCTTTCAGAGGTAAAAGTCAGAACAGAAGTTGTTGAAAAAGCTGAGGGATGATTCTTCAACCTCGGAAAAGTGGCAAGAATCTTGCTGTTAAGGCAGGACCTTTCTTAAAATTTCCATGGGACTAATTAATAACTTTTCTCTCTTGATGCTGTGTTTTCAAATCTAAGGCTTCTGCAATGCTGCATCATTAGGGCTTGAAAGATAGTTTATATTTGCATCCATCAAACACTTTCACATGTGACCCTCGGTGCATTGGGAAATGTGTCCTTGAAGTCTGTGTCAGCTGTGAGGTGGTGTGAGGAGTGCTGTGTCCTTTCTCAGGCTTCCCTGTTCAATAAAGGCTTGGACAAACTATAGGGAGAAACCAGGACAGTACTGGGATGGAGCACAATGGATCAAAGAACAGGGAGAGAGGGCTCAACCTATTCAGCCTGGAGAGGAGAAGGCTGAGAGGGATCTTTGCATCTACATCAACCTAATCAGAGCTTATAGAGAAGATGGAACCAGCCTTTAGTCAGTGGTGAACACTGATAATGAAAAGGTCACAAGTTGCATCAAAGGAAATTCCAACCACTTGCATGGAAGAAGTTTTTACAGAGAGGAGAGGGCAGTAAAACGTTGGCAGAGGTGATGCTGAGGAGTTCCCGTGCTTGGTGACTCTGCCCCAGCCTGGCTTGGCAGCCAGCCCTGTCTGGTGGATGAGGTGTCCCTCCAGACCTCGTTGTTCTGTGTCTCAATGTGGCTTCCCTTACCAAGGAAGAGAGGAAGTGTTCTGAGTATGTGTGTAGGAAGTGGTGCAAAGCAGTGGCCCTATCAGAGGAGAACAGAGATGAAGAGGTAGAGGACAGAGAGTGCTTCATTTCCTTATAAAGACAAAAAATCTATTGCACTATGGGATTTTGTCACCACTCACTTCCCTCTCTGATCTCAGTCGTGGGCTCCCACTCTTGGGCTTGCCTTGTTGCGCTGCAAAAAAGCAAGAGTTTCCTTCTCTGTAGTGACAACTGCTTTGCAATTCCTCCACCCTACAAGACGTTTGGTTTATTTAAGAGGTTCTGCCCTTTCCGTTGGATTTGCAGCTGCTGAGCTGTTCGTTGCTCTTTGGACCCACTGATTGAGCCGGGGAGGTAAGATCACAGCATCTGGTGGTTTTTTGACAATCTTCTCTCACTGAGAGCCCTAGCAGTTTAACTGCACAGGAAATTGTGGTTGCCATGAAAAAAACAGAGCAGGTTCTATATTAGTATGAAGCGTTTTCCGGTAGTGTTGTGCACAGCATTTCTACTGACCTTCAGGAAAGCGTTTAATGAATTTAATTTGGCAGAGTGGTTTTTGGCTGAGTAGAATGGTAGTCTTCGAGTTGGCATTGGCTTGGAAGGGCATGATAAAGTAAGGAGCCATTATTTAGATTGCAGACTGGATCCATGTAAGAAGGTAATTTTAATTTCAGTGATGAAAAACACTGATTCATAAGTATAATGTATTTTTGGCTCATAGTGCTTACGATGTAATCTGCTGGCTGTTAGGACATTTATATCAGATATTTAGAAATGTAATTTTACTTTCCAGTGGATAAATAAAACTGATTCATGATAGAGCCTGATTGCAGTAGGGACTTCTGCTTTAAAAACAGTGATATGTAGTGGTCCTAACTTATATTTGCCTTTTAAGATCTTGACTGATGAATCTGGGCAGGCTTGTCCCTTGTATTCTTTGGGATTTCAGGTCAGGCTCTAGATGCATTGTGAGTTGCAAATATCTACAGATATATTAGGTGTTAGTACTGTGAACAGGAGCCTCCAGCTTAACTGTCTTCTCTGTAAGAGCGGTAGCCATGCTAGTTTTGTCATATAGTGTTTTCCTTGGCACATGGATTTGGTTGGAACACTGACCCAATGGAACTTTAGGTCTTCGTTATCACAACCAAAGTCACAGACCAAGTTGACTGACTGATCTTGTACTGCTACAGGTGTCAGGTGAAGATGATCACTAACAAATGCAGCTGGCTGCTCAGCAGATGGGATTTGATCATCTTGCAAAAAGCATATCACACCTTCAAACCCCTTCTGTAGAGAAACTCCGGCATGTTTCACCTTCCTCCCCTCTTGCCTGTCCATGGGAGCAGTCTGGCCTCCTGAGCTGGGGAAGCTCTCATGAGTAGACAGGTGATCTGGAAACCCCCTCTGTGTTGGGAAACTCCACTGAGAAGTTATGCTAGAGCCAGGAGGGACTGGGAAGTACCTGGTAATGTGAGCGGGAGTTTCTGCTTCCATCCTGACCATAAGGTCCAGATTCACTTAGCTCAGAAGCTGAAGACAGTGTTCACTCTATAGCTCAAAAAAGGGATGTATTATATTACTGGGTTTAAATGTGCTTCCTCAACTGAACCAGAGTGACTGTTTGGACTGAATATAATTATGATTATAAAATGTTTGTACTTAATCTTGTTTGTACTTAAATCTAGCAGTGTTGCTTTTCTTCTCATGCTCACAGAACCTGGCACACACTCCATTGCCTGGTATTTTTCTATCAATTTTTTGACCCTGTTTCTTTCTGATTTCAGTCATGAGCAGCTTAAGACACAGCTTAGAAGAGATTGAGTAAAGGGGAAGGAAGGAGATGGAGGAGACCAGGGGAGTACAGTGCATTCAGAAATGCAGCTCATTTTCATACTCAGCCCCTTCAAGCAAAACAGCAGACTCCAGTGAAATACTGATACAAAATGTAAAATATTTATCAAAATGAAAAAAAAAAAAAAAGGAAAAAAATCGGAAACATTTAGGTGCTGGAGGATGGAGTACATGAGGTTCTGTTGGACATTCTGAGCAGTTATCCAAGGGGAAGGCTGTAGGATGGGAAATAAATTCCTCTAGGAAAGGCTGTCTTCTCCTTTTCTTGCATTAGTTGTCAGGCTTCCACAGCAAATTTGGGTCAGTACTTTGTGACCTCACCTCTTGCTGTCAGGCTGAAGTACACAGGAATAGGAAGAGAAGATTTGATCTGTCTGTCCAGGGTTTTATGCCCGTTTCTCACCCCAGTTGTGATGGGGCAGAGCTGGGATAGATTCTCATACCTATATCCAAAGCAGACCCTGCAGATGCTCTCCTCTTCCTCCACCTTTGTTAGTGAAGATGGAACCAGGTGCGACAGGGCTTTCCATGCAAATGGGACACCTGTGGAATGACTGAAGCTGTTTGTCAGCTTGAGAATCAAAATGTTCTTTTATCTAAGGAAAAATGTTTTCGCTTTAAAGCCTGTGTTGATAAAGAGATGAAAAAGATAAGTGACCCAATAAGCAATGTAGTGTACTGGATATTTTTTTTTTAAGAAAAGTTCTACAGATCCTAATTGAAAAATAATATGCACTTATATGCTGTCTCCTTAGTAGGAGGTATCTGACAGATACAAGACACATAAGGAGAGTATATACAGGTTCAGAGCTCCGCTTTTTCAATGTCTTAATTTCCTTGAAGGATTAGCCCTTCCTGCCACTGAGTGGTATATTGGAAAGAGATCTCCATCTCTTTCCAGACCTGTGGATTTTCCCTTCCTAAGTCCTGTTGATCAGTATTTGATTTAGGACTCAGGCATCACATTGATAAATAAGGTCCCTTATAAAATGGAACATTAACAAATAACTCATGGGCATTGCTGTGTTCTTTCTGAAGAGTGATAAATGTCTTTTCTCTGTATTTTTTTTCAAATTGTATAAGGAAAAAAAGATAAAGTGCAACATCTTAATAGTCCCAGTGCCTACATGCATGGTAAAATTTGCTGTTGCAGGCACCAGTCTTTTAAAAAACGTTTGAGGCAAAGATTGTAATTTATTGTGGGCTAAATCATGAATCTTTGTAATGTACTAGGGAGGAAGTATTTGCCATATCTTCAGAAAGGCTCCTCTCGGCGTCTTGAAGGCTGATTTAAACAGCAAGATCCTGCTCAAACTGAAGGTGCTGTGATCCAAGTTACCCATTGCTAACAGAGCCAAGTATGTTTCTGTCTACTTTAAGATTTAAAATTTAGCTCAGCATCTTTGAGAAAATTAAAAAATACTCTTGTTCATCTGTAGTTATTTCAGTAGGGAAAGTGTCATAGCCCAACATGAACAACATGAAAAACTAACTTTTTAAAATGAACTACTTATGTGTTTGAAAATGTTGCAGTTTGTGCTTCTTTTAAATGATTTCCAAAAAGTCCTTGCGTCTAATTGGCATTTGGTTCGAAACCTATTTGTGTTTGCTGATATTGTCAGCCATGGTGAGCAGCTGAGTAACTCACCAGCACAGAAGAGAGTTATGTACTCTAGTTTTTATCCTACATCATGAGCAGAAACCAAGCTGTCACAAAAAAATATCCACTCAGTCTGCCTGGAAGCTGTGACACCAAACTAGAATAAAGGGCATCAATGGGATTGTTTGTTTGTCTAAGAAGGCTGGATACCCCAGAGCTATCACTGCAAGTGATCACTGGCAGCTCACTTTAATTTAGCATTGAAGCTACTATCCTATTTTGCTGTGGGTGCAGTATGGATCACCCTGCTGGTGCAGGGATATAAGCACATTATTTTGATCAGAACTGTAAGAGGAATAACAGCTAATAATAAATATATAGGAGAAAAACATGATAGTAGCAAATATGCCGAGACTGAAATTTAATTGGGAGATGAAGTATTCTGAATTATGCAAAAGAACATGGTTGGCTGATCGCCAACAAGATGGCTTTGCCTGCTACATTTTAGTTGAAGGTTTTTGCTGATGAGCACAGGATGAAACTTTCAAATTGAGGAACTTCTAGGCCACACTGCTGTAGTTTTGTAGTATTGATTCTTCTTTCAACATGAGATCTACCATATAGTTTATCTTTTTCTCACCCTTTACTGACAATGAAAATGGCAAAAACTTTTCTCTGGAAGGAAAGTATCAAAACCTAACTCAAAAAGCTTCTTCCTCTCTTGTCTCCTCCTCAGCCCTTCCACACTGTAGGAAATCAGCTGAGACAAATAATTTGAACAGAAGTGCATATGGATACATGGACTAACATGTGGGATCTTATGAGAGAAAGGTAGAGGGAAATATTTCTGTGGAGGAATATCCTATCAGGGATATTCTGATGAGTGACGAGGAATAGGCAGATATGTAAAGGTGCAATAAATATGGGACAAAGATCGAATATGTCTGAGATACTCTTGTTTTCCCTTGTACTTTTCTGGCCTTCAAGACACTTCAGGTCTATCACGAGAGTTTTTGCACAGTTCTAAGGCCTCTTCTCTCAATCCTTTCTGCTGGTGGCGTGACCCAGGGCAGGCTGTGCCTTGGGGAAGGTGCCTCTCCCAAGGGGAGAGTCTCCCATTGCTGTGGCTGCCTCTTTGATGCCAGCTGGGAGGGAAAGGCTGATGCAGAATAAAGCTGGGGAAATATTCCCCAGCCCTTACAGAAAGCTGGACTTTGGAAATTGAATTTGTGAGTGAGATAAGAAAGAGAAAAGGAGCTAGAGCTATGAGCTCTGGTAAAGTAAAAGGCAGAGTTTTGTGTGTGCAGAGGGACAGTCTCACACTGCCCTATAAAACTCTGACAGCTGTGTTTTGCAATAGCAAGTGCCTCTTATTTCATCACTTTCAGAACAAAATAAACAAGTTTGAAGAGATGATAACAGGAAATTTATATATGCCAGGGAACATGTGTCATGTTACTCTCCAACAGCTAGACAAGTTATCATATAATTAGCAAAGTACTTGTGCATTAACAAAGCAAAGCCCTGGTGGTAGAAAGTGAGGAAATTTTAGTAGTTTCTTTCACTTTCTTGACACCAAATTCACAGTTAAGTTATTCCTGACTAAATATGTTTGTGAAAGATAATGTTGTCCCATGAAATGTACTTTTTTGTTTTGAGGAAAGGTACAACTTTATGTCTATTTATAAAATGCCATTTCACATCTTCAATGTTTCCATTGCCTCACTTGCAACAAAGCTTAAACACCTCAGCAGTGGAGAAAAGTACCAAATAAGGTAACCATTTAACACAAATCTTGGAAGCCTTGAGGTTTTAATGCCTTTGCCATTTATTATTTATAGTGCATGGTGGGTGTACACTTTGCCAAGCAATGCATAACCAGGCAGCTCCTCCAACCATGGCTTCAAAATCGAAAAGAAAAGGAAAGGACATCAATATCACTGTGTTTCAATTTAGCAATTATGTTCAGGTCTAAGATTATTTTAGTTCTTCCTTTATATTCCAGTCTAAAAATAATTTATTATTAGATCTCTTAAAACATCAGTGTGGTCATAGGTTCTTTTGGGGATAAGGTCAAATAAAAGGAGACTTTAGAGCATGGCTGTGACATATTGGTTTGGAAATGATGGCAGGGAAGGGAGTGCTTTTTTAGAGGTTCTTTTGGTATCAGTTTGCTTGTGTTCTCAGCAGCTTAGGTGAGAACCTCTTCCCTGTTTTAACTCAGCAGTCTTCTGAGGAGGAAAGAGTGTATTTGCACAACTTTATGTTTGCTTTTGCAATAGCGGGTTTATGCTGCTTGCCAAACAAGAATGAAGTGTTGCTTCCAGGCAATGTTGTAATCCAGACGTCCTGAAGCCATCTGAATCTCAGACTGTCTCAGGGAGTTTTCTGTTTTCCTCCCGAATGTTTACTACCTTCCATTTATTTCTTGTTGGCAGTTCCACTGCCTTTCTTGCTCTGACCCAGGGAGCTGTATTCCCCTCCTCAGCATCCTGTCTCAGCATCTAAGCACATGCTGACTTTCACCTCATTCTCCCTCGGACACTTCAGTTCTTTCACTGATCTTCCATCACACCAAGTTCAAGATCCTTACTCCCAGCTGCTCCTGATCTTCAATATCTCATTTGTGCTGACAGCTAAGCTGTTTGTGTTCAGTCTATACCAATCTCCCCTCTGTCTTGCTGAACCTCTCCCCTGCACAGCTTTTCTCTTTGCTTCTGGCCATACATCACTTTGCTCAAAGCCATTGCCAGGTTCTCACCAGCTGGTCTCCCCTTTGCTCCTCTCTCAGATACCTCTTCAACAAATGTTCCCTCCAAAGGAGCTCTTTCAACTTGTTCACATTGCTCATCATCATTGCTCATCCACATATCCTCCTTTGCTCTTATATCATCTTCTGCATATTTTTCTCTGCATCTGCCTGGTCATACTGATTTTGCAAACAGTTTGGAGCAGAGCAGAATGCTTACAATGCCTTGTGAGTTATCAGTAATTGGACTATTCACCCAGGATTGTTGGATGCCTTTTTGATGGGATACCCAAAGTAGTTTAAGTTTTCATTGAGGATGGTGAAGTGCTGAAAGTGGTTGAACTCTAGAAGCAAATGGCACTGTTCTTGGGTGGTTAAATCAGAAGAAAATATTGGGCCTGACCTCTCCCACTACTATCCAGAAACATTTTACACCTCTGTGTACCTAAATATTATCATTTAATGATCTAAGCAAAATAAGAATTTTAAATACTGAAAGGTGGCTTTTTGAAAGGGGATTTTCTCCTTTTTTGCTGTCTGTTGCTAAAGCTTTGGACTTTTACTCACATGATTTCCTTATGTTTTGTTTTTCGTACTTGAACAATTTAAAAAATGACAGTGATTTTTCGTTGGGAACAACTCTGCAGCCTTTAATCTGAAAATTCTGGTGCCTTTCTGCATCTCACTGTTGTGAAACCAATAGGATTCTCTGTATTTAACAGATTACTTGATTACATATCAGAGGTCATAATTTCTTATGCAATCTGGAAGAGGTGATTTTATGTTGGTGATACTTTTTTCTCAGGGTTACTTGGAAAAGTAATGTTATAGACAAAAACCTGTAGTGTTTCCTACCTCTTAAGCCTAGAACAGTCTTCATGGTATTAAAAGTTGTGTTGCAAATTATATTGATTGATCAAGTGACTGTACTAGAAGGAAGGATCTTGCAGTGGAATGTGAGTGTAAGATTTTTGTGTGTTTAGGTGCATTTTAGTAAACCCACAATTTGTAAAAACACACAGCAGGCAAAAGAAAAATTTGGCAGTGAGGAATCAGAGGCAGGAAAGATACCAGGACAGACTGAGGGAAGACTATGGATCTAATTTTACCCTAACATACATAACCCACATTGCCAGTGGATCGTAGGGGTATGAAAGTATGGTGGTCAGAACCAACTGCAAGGGCAATGGCATTATGGATTCTGCTGCATTTCTCCATTTATGAAGGTTGGAGTGAATGAACAGATTTTTTTATCGCTGTCCTCATCCTAAAACCACAGTGATTAGGCAGAAAAAGGGTGCATGATACCGCTGGGAGACAGCAGACAAGGAGTTAATCACATGAGATTACCTTGGGGCTCTTTCAAAGCCATGTCCATAGTGTTTTTCACAGACACAAGGAATCAATGCATGAGTTCAGCAGAGCATTGAATTTGAAGCCCAGATAGGCTATGCATAACTGTGTTTTTACAGAGGGCTTTAGCAAATCTAGTTGGTTTTTTTAATTATGCAGTGTGAATTTTAGTTTGGGAATGGCGTATTTCTGATTTTTTTTTCCTCATTTGATTACTGTAGCTACAGCAACCACTTCCCAGGATCAACTCGGGTTTCCATTCTATTCAATTTAGATAGTTGTTTGGTTGATTAATACTTAAAGAGACATAGAACACTATAGTCATTCTCACAAATATAGAATAATAGATAGTCTGTCTCCTGAACAGTTTCCTCATGAATAGATGCAAGGGACAGTAGGTGCATGAAAAAGAAGATTGGCATAATGTGCATCTTCTGGCAGTGTATTTAATGATGCCATAAAAGAAAGTGAGCTTTCCCTGACTGGTTATTAAGAAAAGTGCCTGTAAAGTGAAAGTCTAATCCTTGCTCCTGTTTTATATCTTTGATGAGAGGAAAGGCAGGAAAACTCCTTCTGGCCACACATTCCATTCCTAAAGCCACCCAACCTCAGGCAGTAACTTTAGACACCTTGGGAGGGAAAATCCTTAAACTCCCAACATATCCAGGGAGAGAAGTAGCTGACTTTTGGGAAGCCAGACCTGGTGGTCTGAACACCTTGTGAAGGAGCTTCTCTCCATCCTTCAACCTTTTAAGGGTGAGCAGCCTCATCATTAGGTATCCAAAGGTAAGTGGTGCAAATGTCTCTTGGGGCTCTGGCTCCAGCCCAGAGCACCCAGGGCTGCTTCTCTGCCAGCACTGCTGAAGAAATGACTGATGAATTGTGTTTCCCAGGGGGAATCACAAGAATCAGCACAATTTAGTCTGTTTTCTCCATGAGAAATGAAAGTCAGCAGAGAGAGGATTTAATTCCAGTTAAATTAGAATAAATAAAATTATTGTAATTTTGAGCAGGGCCTGGCAAAACAACAGGAGGGAATGGAATTGGAATTGTATCTCATCTACACAGGATTTTATCCCTTTGCTTGATTTCAGGATACAGAGTGGAGCTGGGTTTTCAGCTATGGCAAGCTGGTCCAGAACTTTGAAAACCCAAGTAAAAACTTCTCTGTGATGTGTTTCATCACAGTTGCAAACCCAAAAAAGCACCAAATGAAAATAAGTGTCTTTTCCTTGCAGACCTGCCACTCACAGAAGTAAGAAATGGCATCAACAGGACACTTCTCCGAGGAGGAGATGGCAGAGCTCCGAGAGGCTTTCAGCAAAGTTGGTGAGTGCAGCCAACACCAAAGGCTGAGGTGTCAACCTTCTCATGGTCTGACTGACCAGCTGTGAAGAAATAGAGTTTGCTCCAGCACCTATCTGGTGTGTGACAGTAACCACAGAAAGCCGTTTTCCTGCCCCTGCTGGCCTCCCAGATGAAACCACATCATCTCACTGCAGAGCACTGGCCTCTTAAAGAGGGGGGTGTTGGGGTTTCAGCAGAGCCTCTTTTTCTTTTATGAAAAAGATTCAAGAGCTGTACGGCAAACCATGTTGGAAAAATTGTCAAGTGTTTTCCCAAGAATATTGTTTATTCATGACAAATTATCTGGAAGGCAAAAAGGTTTTATTTTAATCTAAATTGAGCATTCCCTGTAGGAAGGAAGAGTGTGGAAATGTGCAATGGTTTAAAAATTTGTAATCCCTTCACAATGACCTTTCAAGCCCCATATTTCTACTTTGTGTTTTCTTTCCAAACCTTTAAACATCTCATCTGATTTGTCTCCATTGAAGTCACACAGACCCAGCACTGTCTACCCAAATTCTAAGAAAAGGTCCCTGTGACTCTCACAGCTCACTTAACTTCTATCAGCACATCTATCAGCCTCACTGGATTATGCACTCATCAGTTGTCCTTGCTGATTCAGGTGGTGGTTGGTTGATTTCTGAGCACACAATAGTCTAGGCTGGCAATCTTAAACATCTGGTCCCTGTGAGTGTCCCATACAGCCAATGCACTGACAAGGCAAATCACAGAATCCTGGCTTGGTTTGGCTTGGAAGGGACCTTAAAGATTATCTACCCCACTGCCATGGCAAGGACACCTTCCACTAAATCTGGTTGCTCCTCCAAATGATGGAAGGAAGCTCTCATTCCTTTCCCAGACATTTCCCTCTCCAAGTCCAGATCCTTTGGTGGTATGCCATGGTGAAATGGATAGGATGCTCTTTGCAATCTGTATTTCTCTGTGCTACTAGTGCTGAGAGCTGAGTGTCTTTTTGCAGCATGCAACAAGTGGCTCAAATTGCAACTTAATATGCAGGAAATCACCACACACTGCTTTGAAATCACCTCAGCCTCCAGGGTGGGGAAAAGGAGCCCACAGAAAAAGAGCGACAGAGCTACTTAAAAGCCAAGTATAAATAACCACATACAACTATATATATATTTATCTATGTCATAACCATAGTGTTTTAACAGAAAACTCTCCACGTGATAAACTCAATTTGCTTTTTTATCTGTGGAATTTTTCACCAAGTGGAGAATAAAGGACTGTGAACCAGTATTGGTGATCTTCTCATCAAATACTATTTAGGATCTTGCAGGAAGCTCAGCAGGAGTATTCATGTTAGCACCATCACAGAGAAACATAGGAGTTTTTATTTTGAGGATGACCATATGCAGTTCCAGCTTACTTCTGATGTTATTAGATGCAGAAAAGAGGCCAAAATCACAAATTATTTCTATGGATAAGTGCACATGTGTATTGTGTCAACTTTATTTTCTTTAACTGTTCTGTAGACAGGATGCTTCCTCTATAGATGGCATTTGTCAGTACGTAAACCTTGGAATGGCAATTATATCTATTTAAACCTAGCTTTGTTAAGATATTTATATGTCTAAAATATAAATTCATCACTGGCAGGTTTTGTTTGTTTAAAAGTGATTGTAATTCTTTCTTGGGTGTGAATAACACCAAAGCAATTGAAAACATCAGATTTCAAGACAACAAATCTTTGTATATAGTGTACCTTTCCTTGGGTAAAATAAAAAAAAAGCCTTTATGTGCTGAAAATGTCACTGGGCTGATGTAGAATTTAAAATTTGTTTTAATCTTTGCAGATATCAGCGGGAATGGCTTCATCGATACCAATGATTTAACAGAGGTGTTGAAGGCTGCCAATCTCCCTCTCCCAGGATATAAAGCCAGAGAGCTCATTCAGAGTCTGACAGCCACGGGGAATGGCAGGATCAGTTTTGATGAATTTATTTCAGTAAGTGAGATGTTATTTATTTCAGTCACTCAAGGTGGTCCCCAGGGCACAGCAGAGGCACAATCACAGGGTCTCATGGGCACCTCATTAATCCAGTGAGTCTCCTCACCGGAAAAGCAGAAAGTAACTAAATTAGAAATCCTGCAATTAACTGGGACAAGTTATGTGAATACAGCTGTTCATTGCATAGATGTCATATCTTTCAGTTCAGTTGATGAAGCAAGATAAAGTTTTTCAGTTATACACTACAAAGAGATGATGTTCTGGCTAGATGATTACGAAAAGTGTAAGTAGATGGAAACTGAAAATTTCATGATGATGCCTTGGGAAGGCTGACCTGAAAGAGACTGGAGAGAAGTAGAGAATAAAGTAGATATTTATTGAAAGGCCTTTAGGGCACACCTTGGGCAGGACAGGAGCCTGATCAGGGCTACACCCAGGGTGGACTAAGAATGGTCACAAAACAGATGAGCACTCACGAGGTCTTGCACTTCTATAAGTTTTGGTTCATTTGCATATTGGGGTTTAATTGTCCAGTTACAGCTTCAGGTTGTGAGGTCCCATTCTTCTTGTTCTCTCTTCAGTCCACTGCTGTTTATGCTTTTGGGCCTAAAAAATTTACTTGTCCTTGGTCCTCAGTAGGAAAAGGATTTGTTTTGTCTACTCTGTGAAGAGAACTTACTAGCACTTAATATGAGGCTCAGAACTGCACCCCTAGGCAGCACAGAATCTGAAAAACATGGAAACTAAAACTTAAGGCATCAATGGGGCATTTTTTAATCCAAAACCCTTTTTTTATTCTGGTCTGAACTGGGTCAAAAGCAAACACTAAAATAGTGGAATTTCCCTCAGGGTGGAGAAATAGGTTTTTACTTGCTCTTTCTTCAAGCCCAAAGTGCTCTGCTCCAAAGTAACATTTTTGTTACTTAGCTGATCTTTGTCCCCGGATTTGAAAGCATAAAAGCTGAGTATAACCCTGTTGAACCTCTGCAGATACACAGACTATACACAGAAACCCACTGAAAATACTCAAGCTGCCCTTCCCTCTTTATGAAGCAAAGAGAATGTGTCTCCTGGCCCAAGAACTCACTGTTTTAGCTTGGTTTAATTCTCCAAAATTCTGAAATCCTCTCTCTTGCTTGAAAGATTTTCCAAGACCTGAAGAGCGATGATGTTGCTAAGTCATTCCGGAAGCAAATCAACAAGAAGGAGGGGATCTGTGCTATCGGGGGGACGTCGGAGCAGTCCAGTGCTGGCACCCAACACTCCTACTCAGGTGGGTGCAGCTGTCCCACACTGATGGCAGCAAGTGAGCCATGGCTGCAGCAGCACAAGCACCTGCCCACTGCTCTCCCTGCTCAGCAGGGAGGCAAGGCACGGGTTCCCTGCTGCTGATAACCCATTTCCCTGTGCGTTTTACCAGGCACCCATTCTGTGAACTTCCCTTGCAACCAGATAGTCCCTGACTTTTTCCCATGGAGGGCACAACCCCATCAGGACTTTTCTCCCAGCCTGTTTCTCCAAGCTGAAAGTTGGTTGCTGTTGTTACCTCCTGGGCACAGCCCACTCTGAAGCAGTTCCATGGGGAGGATGTCCCACCCCTGGCTATCTTCTCCTGGGGCAAGATTGGGGGACTGACTCTCTCTGGGGAAGGGAGAACAGAGAATGCTCCCAAGGACTCCGTCCACCTTCATCCCAGAGGGCACCTCCTCTGAGGCACTGGGAGCCAAGTGAGCTGCTGCTGGTACAGGACAGCTGTGCTTCAGCCCTGTTCAACTACAGGCACAACTGCCCATTACCCTCTGAATGCTTTTTGTCAGAGCCCAACCCTGGCCAGGCTTTTCTAGATATTCCACGTGAAGAGGGTGTAATGTACAATACAGAATTGTTTGAGGTTATGGGGGATTTCTATTTAGCAGAGTGGTACAAAAACGCATTCAAATTACGGTGAAAACACAAGTTACTCCTTGTAGAGCTTAACATCTGCACCCTATGGACTTCATTACCAGTCTCTCTAATATACCTGCCCTCATGACCCAGGCAACCCCAGTGAGTGAGAAGGGGTATTGAAGGAGTATTAACCATCCCAGACCCGTTGTTATCCTCAGCTCATTTGCTTGTCTCCTGAGAGCCTCTTCCATGCAGGGTTTTACTGATCAGTCACACTGGTGGGAAAGGCTCCCCTAGGAGTTCTGCCTTTGTGAGTAAAATGATGGTAGAGGTACTGCACAGCAAACTGATGGATTTGACATTGTGTCCATAGAGGAAGAAAAATATGCCTTTGTCAACTGGATTAACAAAGCCCTTGAGAAGGACCCCGACTGCAAGCATGTGGTGCCAATGAATCCAGAAACAGATGACCTCTTCCAGGCAGTCGGTGATGGCATAGTGCTTTGGTAAATAATACCTTTCTTTCTCACAGACAGGAACCACGAGTCTGCAAAAACTCACATTTCTGTTTAAACAGAACCTGCTGAATCTACATTAAGCTCAGGAGTGTTTGCAGACTCAGGGCCTTGAAAATACTAGGGGGTTTGTGCTTCTTTTACTTTCAAAAATATAAAGTATATTTCATGCTTAATGAGAATTTTTGCTTGCTTCCAGACACTTACAATTAGATGAAGTCAGTGAAATTTGAGGAGCTGCTTGGTTTTATTTTTGCCCAAGGACTTTTGGTGTTTCTCACAAAGCAGCACAAAATAGTGAGTGGTTCCACAGACATTTTCTGCACAATAAACTTCTCACACAGCTTCACCTTGCAGCATTCTTGGCTTCACAACTATAGTACAATCTGTATGTACAATCAAAATAACTGCATGCCTCTATGTATATATGTAGAAGCAGAGGGTATTATCTATTTTCGTTAAGTAACTCTACAGCTCTTAGACTTGTCCTGCAACACTATACCCGTATTGTGTGCACATGTAACTTAGTGTATTTCTTGTTATTTTTTTATTTTCTTTCTAGTAAGATGATCAACTTTTCAGTGCCAGATACAATTGATGAGAGAACAATCAACAAAAAGAAACTCACTCCCTTCACAATACAGGTACTAAAACACAACAAAATTCTTTACTTTTCCCCTCAGGATGCTTTTATGTAATCACTTAGAGGAAAGGCTGGTTCTGCCCAACACAGTCAGGCAAAGTTGCTTGTAACACAGGGAGATCTCAGGTCCATGTCATAAAAACACAAAGACTTATATTTACATTTCTTTCCAAACATATGAGCAACCTGACTAACCAAACACAACGAATAATGTTCACCAGATCAGAGCTTTAGATAACTTTTGTGGTAGATGCCATATGAATGCAAGAGCACAGAGATAATACAGTCACCAGTTGCAGCTGGAGTAGCTCTCAGAAGGCTGAATCCCTCTTTTAAGGCATGACAGTGGACTTGAACTCACAACTGCTGTTGTTGCAGTCTGATGTCCTCACCAAAATATTAACTGTGACCCTGGAAGCAACAGTGCAATGCCTGAAATCGGACCATTGCTGTTGCATGTCTTTTACAAGCCAGTATTTCACCTTGAATACTGAATCCCTCCTTTATTTCTATCACATGCACATGCATATGATTTTTTAAATGAACAAAAAGGGTGTTAATTTTCACTATTTAAAGTTTATCGTGTTTCTCACATAGCAGTATGTAGAGAGATATTTTAATATGAACAACATCTATGTACCTGGTACAGAGTATAAATAGATATGTGGAATAGATGTGAACCTAACCCAGTTTAGCCCTCAGCTACTCTGATTTGATGGAACATTAGCCAGACTCAAGTAAGCTCAGAAGCCATTAAATTGGATTTTTATGCTGTATACCTCATTTTTCAGTTCTAATCGTTTTGGTCAGCAGCATAACTTAATGATGCAGCTCAGATCAATCCCTGTCACACATAGACATGATTTGATCAATATAGCTTCCACTTTAACTTAACCCTTTTGCAGCTGTCTGCTGGAGAAAAGGTAGTTAATTTGAAATGGTCCAGTCTTTCTAGCTTATGAGAATTTACGCTGTCTCTCTCTGCATTTTGTATCTAATCAGATCTCCCCGTCATGACAGCAGTGCTGAAATTCATATGAAAAATTCCAAATCTGTGTGATAAACTATATTTTCCAGGCTTCTTTGCCTGCTTTACTTGCCCTCTGTTTACAAAGCTACCTTTTTGCATAGACCTGTGGATCAGATTTTCTTATTCCCTTTATTTTAAATGGACAGGAAATGGTAAAGGAGCATAATGTTCCTGAAATGACTTTTATTTCTGCCTGTCACTGTGAACCACTTAATCCCTCAGATTCCTCTGCACACTCCCAAACCAGGAGTCCATACTCCAAAGTTCAAAAAGAAAATGTCCAGATATTACCAGTTCTGACCTTGGCTGAACTGCAAGGCTAAAAGCTCATCCGGTTTATTCATACTGATTCCTGGGGCAGCGGGCTATTTGCAAACACTGCCAGCTAGCAACTTACTTGTATATAGGTCTCAGGGGTTTTGCAGAGTGCTTAGGGAGAGGTGAGCCTGGGATATCTGCCAGTTGATGGGGTAGTAGCTCCTTTCTTCCTCCATGTGTGCAGGACTGAGCAGAGGAGAGTTTGCCCCATGCTGAAGCTGTACTTGAGCATGAGCTCAAGCATTAGCTCTAGGGAGAGCCTGGCCTTAGTAACCAGGATTGAGCCACGACATCACTGCAAATGCAGATGTATGCTCTGAACTCCAGAGCCCTGTGACATGACATTTGCCACTTCTGCCAAAAAGAGGTCCTTCCTGTCTTTGTGTTGAGACCCAGAATCTGCCTGTAATCCCCAGGAGAGTCTGCATCTCCTGCCCCCTCTGGCCAGACATGTGTCCTGGGCTGCATCAAAAGAGCTGTGGCCAGCCAGTCAAGGAAGGTGGTTCTGTCCTTGTATTCCATTCTAGTGCACCCACCTGGAGCACTGCCTTAGGAAAGACATGGCTCTGTGTATTTAAATGTGTCTACAGTGAAGCTGCCTGCAGATTTCTCTCGTTTTTGCTGTGCTCCCTTCCTGTAGCCTCAACTCTCAAAAAGTTCTCATCTTTTCCCAGGAAAATCTGAACCTGGCCCTGAACTCTGCTTCAGCCATTGGGTGCCATGTTGTTAACATTGGAGCTGAAGACTTAAAAGAAGGGAAACCTTACCTGGTTCTGGGTCTTTTATGGCAAGTCATCAAAATTGGACTCTTTGCCGACATAGAGATCAGCAGGAATGAAGGTATGTATGCTCTTCCTTTCCATGCTCCACTGTTATCACTGCAGTCTTTAGGATAAAGCTCTTTAAAAAAATAATCTTGATTTTGATTTTTTTCTTCAAGTGTTTGTTGTCTGTTATCTGAACTGATGTAATTTTCCTTGTTTTTCACAAGTTTCGGCACTTAAAAGTCCAAGGTTTTCTGTAGAGTTGTATGTTCAGAGTCTTCTCATGATCATTGGTTCAGGAATGGTGGTCTACATCCAAGTATATTGGTGTTTTTGGCACTAAATCTGGGATAAGTAAATCTGCATTCAGGAAGCTTGGCTCCTTGCTCTTGATTGCCAGACAGCTTTCTTTGTGAAATCATAATTATAGAATCATAGAATAATTTAGGCTGGAAGGAACCTGTGGAGGTGCACCTTGGAGATCTGAGTCAACCATCCAGCTACCTACTTTCAATGGTACAACATCTTAAGTATAACATCTTAAGGTCAGATGAGGTTGCTCAGGGCCTTTTCCAGTGTTTTCTGGGCAGTCTGTTCCAGAGCCGAACCACTCTTACTCTAATTTTTTTTCTGATTGGAATCTAGTTGGAATTTCGCTTCTGGCACCTTGTGTCCACCACTACTCATCCTTTTCCCTGTGCATACTGGAAAAATGCAGATCTGGCCCCTCTACAGTGGTTGCAGACAATACTTGCACCCCTCTCAAACCTCTTTCCAGTCTAAACAATCCCAGTTTTTTCATCCTCTTCCCTTATATCACAAACTCCCATCCAAACATTTTCAAGTCCTTCCACTAAATTTCCTTCAGTTTGTCAATGTCTATTTTGTACTGGGGAGCAAGAAACTGGACACAGCATTCCAGGTGTGTCTCACCAATGCCAAAATTCTCCACGAAGTAGCTTCATCATGAAGGTTATGGGTGTACCTGCAGTCCACACAGCACCTCATCTTCCTGCCTTGTTCCCCATGCCTTTGGATAGTCCCTCACCCAACAGTGACACTGCTTTCCTCCAGTTTCTGTGCAGTTGTTACCTTCATTGCTCACCCCTTTTAATTTCTGTCCCTTTCATTGCCAGAGCCACCAATACCTATTCCTTTGTAGGTAGACTTGCCCTACTTATTTGCTAATTTTTTTCCTTTCTAGTATTTTCTCCTTCACTTCTCATTTAAGACTTCATCTTAGACTAGACAAGCCAAGAAAATTCTGATTTTTTTTCAGGTTCTCTCTTTTCCTCATAGCCCTTCTCTGCAGCAGTTTCAGCTAAAACTTCCCTTTCTTGAACATGAGACCTTATATTTCCAATGAGCTTTCATGGGCACGTTATATCACAGCAGTAATACATCCCAACCTCTATGGGAATTACCCGGGATGCACTTAATATCATGTTGGATTTTCCCCATGTCATATAAATGGTGACTCAGAGTAGCTTGGAAGACATCTAATACACTCAAGTTATCCTCCTTCATTCATATGAGCTTTTAGCTAATAGCAGTTATTCATATTAATTCTCCAGTGAATGTCTTTGAACATGGCACTCTTAAATTGCATTCCATTTTTTATTACTGTCATCTAGCTCATTCTGTCTGATTTTCTGATTGTCCTCTGTATTGACTATGCCACCTAGTCACTATCATCTTCACATTTTTAGCATGTTGCAAGTATTTGTGCCAAGATAATTGATGCAAAAAAAAAAAAAAAGGAGAAAACATTACTCCAAAAATCAATCCACAATCAAGTCCACAAGAATCCTTCTTCCAGCCTTCTCCCAGTATCCACAATGTTCTCTTAATAAAGTCCTGTCTACTTTCAAATGCTTCTATTATCCCCCTCTGGTCCAGTAGCAAATCCGTAAGTCTTTTAAGGACTGACAAAAGATACTGGAGGAAAATCAGAGCAATGTAACACACTCCCTTTTTACCACATTAATAATCAGTTTCCATGTTAGTTCTTCTTTTCAATACTAGTTCTAAAGCCTTTCATGGTCCAGTGATCAGCTGAACACACTGCATTTTCAAGGGTTAATCCTGCCATCCTGCCTGTTCCTCCTCTTATGAATATAATATAATTTTTTCTATATAAAAAGGGTGTCTCCTCAATTGACAGGTGAGTTAGCCCTACTGGCTGACAAGCCCATGAGGTCATGTGCAAATATTCCAGAATGCCTGTGAGAATCCAGATTCACTGTGAAGGTCACATTTTCCTGAACAAGTATTCACATCATTTTTTTTTTTTTTTTTTCTTCCTGCTTAGCCTTGATTGCTCTTCTGAGAGAAGGAGAGAGCTTGGAGGATCTGATGAAATTGTCACCAGAGGACTTGCTTCTGAGATGGGCAAACTATCACCTGGAAAATGCAGGATGCAACAAAGTCAACAACTTCAGCTCAGACATCAAGGTATGAGAAATACTGACCAAAAAAAGCAAACCAGTAGCTCTACACCCAAATTCTTACCCTCTACACAGGGATTGTGCACTGAAACACTCCAAGGAGCTGAGACTGCTCTGTCAAGCACGTGGAGCTGGGGTACATAAAATCTTTCATTGGGGTTTACCTTTGCACTCAGTAGTATTCCTCCTCTCCCTCCTGACCTCCCAGTCATCACTGCTAACTCCTACACACCAAATGCCTGGGAAAGGAATGGCTGCTGGCCCTGGACAGGGCATATGGACACTGTATTTTCAGTTCCTTGCCTCTATTGCACTCCTCCTTTCCAAATCTCCCTAAATAACTCTTGACATGATTTTTGCTTGAAAAAGCCTGGACCTTACTCAAATATGTAGAGAAAGATGATTGGGCATTTCCAATTCCCCTGCTTGAGGTTTCCTTCACCTGGGCTATGTGCTCCTCTGTCCCAACATTTGCTATGGCCCTGAATGCAGTTATCTGTGAGTTTTAATTCACTGAGACTATTGAAAATACTACAGCTAGACTGGGAGACACTTGGAAGGGTGGGTGTGGAGTCTGGACAGCATTGTTTCATATACTCAGAACCTCTTGGGCTTGTGGGTGCAGATTTCAGCAGAGCTTTCCCTTACTATGGTGCAACTGATTAAATCCTATCTAGAACTGAAAGCTAAATCACAATTCTGGTGTTTACAGTTGGAAAATAAGGCACACATTTACAAGATTTCAGTGTTTACAGACATTCTCTAATTAAGTCTGTCTCCCCACCTCATTTCTGTTGTAAATAACCACTTCCTAGATATGGTGTGGAGTAATGCAGATGTAAAATATTTAAAATAATTCAGGTAGTCTGCTTTATATTTTGAAGAGCATCAGTTGGGTTAGTTAGTCAAGTCCCTAGACATTAACATGTAGCTTTATTTTCAGTTCTTTGAGCTGTTTTTGAAGAGAGTAAATATTTTTCTCATATGGAAGCAGCATTGTATTTCACAAAAGATTAAAGATGCAACTTGTTAAATCCTTGTCTTGTTCCTGTCCTTTTGCTATAAAATGCTGATACTGTTGTCAATGTTAACTTTTGTCCTTGAAAACTATGCTTTCTCTTCCACAACTGTTCCAGCTTTGCTTTGAAATCCACTTTAAACATCTGCTTTCTCCTTCTGCATTTTCTTTTATTAAATGCTCAGCAGCCTGACTTCTACAGCATTATAAAGGTATGCATTTTCTTACCTCTAATTTTATGTTCAGATTAAGTACATTCTGATATCTTTTTGTTGTTGCTGTCCTTTCTGTAAGTTCAACACACAGCATTTTTGTCTCGTGTGTTGGGCATTCTGCAGCACATATATATTGGCTCAGGGAAGAAATAGATCTGGCAAACACAGCATAAAGTAGGAATTGCTAAGTGCTTCCAGCTTAATTAATTTAATTATGTAGCCCAATGATCAATGTAATAAAAATGAAGCATGCAGGCACATTGTTCAGGGGGGCACTGGCATGTAAAGGCTGAGCTTTAGATGTAATTTTTCTTCCCTTTAATTTCTCTGTCTGTCACAGGACTCAAGAGCTTATTACCATTTGCTGAACCAAGTCGCCCCCAAGGGAGATGAAGAAGGCATTCCAGCTATTACTATTGACATGTCAGGATTAAGGGTAAGATGAGATAAGTTTGGAGTAAATGCCGATATTTTCTGCCCATTACTTGCATTGCTGGCCAACACAAGGCTGCACTGGGATGTCAGAACCAGCAAACACTTCCTTGCACTGCAACACGATCTTGTATTTCAGAAACCAAAGCTTCCAAAGAATTAAATTATGTGTTTAGATTTCTGTTAGATAATAACTCTAAAACTTCAGCAACCATTTAATCATGCTGATAAACTACTAGCATGTAACAAATGTATTTAAATACATTTATCTGTGAATTTCATCAGACTATCACATTTTATATGGAATATGGCTGTAAAAGCAATGTGGTGAGGTGGTTGAAGGCAAAGCCCATTTGAAAACGCAAACTTGCCATTAGTAAAAGTGGGAGTGGGAATACCTAAATAAAAGAAATATATGCATCAATGTGTCAAGCAGCTGCTTTAGCAGCTGGATCCCCACGGGAGCCCCAGGTGTGTGTGGTGAGGCTGACGATGTCCCGTTGTGCCGGGCAGGAGAAGGATGACGTGCAGCGTGCCGAGTGCATGCTGCAGCAGGCCGAGCGCCTCGGCTGTCGACAGTTCGTCACCGCCACCGACGTCGTCCGCGGGAACCCCAAGCTCAACTTGGCCTTCATCGCCAACCTGTTCAACAAATACCCTGCCCTGCATAAGCCAGAGAACCAGGACATCGACTGGAGCTCCATTGAAGGTCAGGAAAGTGCAAATATTGCACAGTGCACTGTGATATTTCCCATGTGTCTCCTTCTGTTCATGGTTCGGTGCGCTGTAATTCAGTTAGGGTTTCTTCCCAAAACACTTACACCAGAATTTGTGGTGTTCTGCAGGCCTTTGATTGATGTGTCTGTTGTTTTAGGTGAGACAAGGGAAGAAAGGACATTTAGGAACTGGATGAACTCCCTTGGCGTTAATCCACGTGTTAATCACTTGTATAGGTAAGATGAGGTATTACACTTCCTTCAGATGATAAATACAGCCATCAAGTTCTTTGCAAGAACATAAAAACTTTTGGGCCCTGTAAGAATATGTACTGCTTTGTGTTTCCCAGGAAACTAAGTTTACCTCTGCTAATAGTTGAGTTGTGCTTCTTTCCTCTGTTCTTTGGACAATGATATATCCTTTTTGTTGTTTTCAGTGACCTGTCAGATGCCTTGGTTATCTTCCAACTCTATGAAAAGATCAAAGTGCCAGTAGACTGGAACAGGGTGAACAAACCACCATATCCTAAACTGGGTGGCAACATGAAGAAGGTACAAAAAGCTAGAATAGCTCCAGTACTGGTGCCTTATCCTCAGTGAATGCCTATATAATTTCAAATAGCAGTGTGGGTACTCATGTTGTTCTCCAGTCCCAAAGATAGCACCTTAAATGATTTTTTTTGCTTAGTCAGTGGATAATTTTTCATTCTGAAAAAGAAATATACATTAGACTCACTTTCTCTTTTGACAGGTGAAAAATATTTATTAAGTAAAAAGACTTGGCAACTTTTGTATCAGTAGTTAGAAACTGTATTTGCAGATCCCTTTTGCTACTGCTTTAGGCACTGATTGTAATGCATCTGGACCATGAGAGAGGTGCATGGCACCAGCTTAATTGCAGCTGTCTGGATCACTGCCCTCCACATCAAATGAAGACAGTGATGATAAGCATTCTTGATCAGATGCATCAAGAACCAATCACACAGCTGCTGCTGAATACAAAGCCTTCTCCCAACTATCTGGATGAGTAATTGCGTCCAGTTAGACCAGAGCTGTCAACCGATCTAAAATATTGGCTGGGACACTAATCCTTTGTCTCAGTGCAGAGCCATGATGCTGGAGGTACCCATGAGCCACACACTTTTATTTTCCAGGCTAATCTGCTTTTCAGGCCCTGATAACAAAGTATAGCATTTTCTTCTCTGTTAAATGTTTAGAATGGTATTTTTGGGATGGATCTGCCTGCTGGTAGTCAATCAGCTGTTTTATCACAGACCCCCCAATACTCCTGTTTGCCCAGGAGGATCCAAAGAATTTAAAGTAACAGTGTCTTGTTTTCTTTCTTTCTTTTTTTTTTTTTTCCTATATTTTTGAATTGCACCAATTGACCCTGCCATTAACAGCTTGAAAACTGCAACTATGCAGTGGAACTGGGAAAGAATCAAGCCAAATTTTCCCTTGTTGGCATTGCTGGGCAAGATCTGAATGAAGGAAACCGTACGCTGACGCTGGCCTTAGTCTGGCAGTTGATGAGGAGGTAGGTCAGCCAGCCATGAGCTTCAGAGCATTTTGGTATGCTCACTTTGCATTGCAGTAGTTTCCTGATGCTCTCACTGAGAAGGCTCTACAGACTACAGCCTTCTCACTCCTCTGCGTTTCAATGCCAAGGCAGGGTGACCTTCTGCTCACTCCTAGTTAAGCATGTGATCAGAGCACATCTTGTGGGCAAGGCCATTACAGTCAGCTCATGCAGAATATTATTATTGTCACTCTCTGCATAGCAAGAAGAAATGTTTATTGCACAGAAGAGGGGAAGAGAAGTTAAAAGGTGTCTGTATCAGGGAATGGGGACAATGTCCCCCTAGAAACAAGGAATTGATGCAGGAGTTTTGTAAGCTACTCCCTGAACTAGGCACAACTCAGTACCTCTACCCATTTTAATATAATTCTCTGTGTGTGCATGTTTCTGTGTTGAGAGCCCCATAACTTACAATAAAGAGCTCCAGTAGTTAGGAACTGAATACAAACTAAATTCAGACTATAGAGAAAGGTATAGGTTTATCAGTAAGGTAGTTAAAACAGTGATGAGGTGATTATTTACCATCAGTTTGGGTTATCATTCCAAGGTGTATGCTGACATATAAGCAAAATGCTCCAGGCTTGTTTTTGTGCAGAAGGTCAGCCTTAGGTGAGCAGAAGGATTCCCTTCTATCTCTAAAATCAGCAATTATTTTTTAAGCACTATAAAAAAGAGTAATTTACAATGAGATACATTAGGAGGGGCCTTCCAGGAATTTTAAATAACCAAAATTTTACCATTCCCGAAACTGTGATTAAGGAATTGAGGATGAATTGAATTCCTTAGATTAATTATTGTATTATAATAGAATTCATATGCACTGTGACTGTGTGTGAGGCAAAGGAATATCAGATTATTGGGATGATCCCAGACGAGCTGTGCACATACAGGACAGTTCTGAGGTTACAGCAGACCTTGAGCAGATATCCTGGCTTTCCTCTTAAGGTACACCCTGAATATCCTTGAAGACATTGGTGGTGGAGAGAAGGTCAATGATGAAATCATTGTCAGCTGGGTCAATGAAACACTGACTGCAGCTGGGAAGGATTCAACCATCTCCAGTTTCAAGGTACAGTTTTTTTCAGAAGTCTCCACTCAGGAGTCTCTTATTCAGTGTCCTTGTGTGTCTGATATATAGATGTGTGTGTGGATATACACACACACTCTGCATTATGATATAACTCACTACATAGCTTGATTATTTTTCATTCCCTTTTAAAACCTTGTTCAAATACACAGATTTTATTCAAGGGACTTTATTGTGAAAAAGTAATAGAAATATGATATGAGCACTGCAGGAAACACCTTGAATTCCAGTTTGGCATGGGAAATCAAAGGATGGAGACAGGAATGATGACTGGAACTAAGAAAGAACTGCTATGCTGTTGGTTATGAATCAACAGCAATTACAAATGGTAGTACTAAAATGAACAACAGCAATACATTTGTAACCTGGTAGTACCATCCAGGGGCACCTTGCCCTGTTTTGCATGGCACCATACAAACACAGAGATGGACCAGTTCTAGAGTGCTTCCAATTCTGCTAATGTATCTATGACACTTCCCAAGCTAAGGAACGCTCAGTGGATATAAATCAGCAGTTTGCACCAGGCAAGAACAGATCCATCAAACTTCATGTAATGAGCTCAGGATCACACAGCTGGTCCCCCTCACACCTCCCATCAGTAGATTTCTATCAGTGTCACCTTCTCACAGGAAGCAAATGCATTAGCCCTGCATCCCATCTTTTGCTTTAATGGCATTGTAGTCTATGACAAAGTGACCTGCTTCAAGGATGTGGGAAAGGCTGTGGATGTTGTCTACCTGGATTTTAGTGAAGCCTTTGACACTGTTTATCACAACATTCTCCTGGAGAAACTGGCTGCACATGGCTTAGACAGGTCCACTGTTTGCTGGGTAAAACTTGGATGGCCAGGCCCAGAGAGTGGTGGTGAACAGAGCTACATCCAGTGGTGTCCCCAGGGCTCAGTTTTGGGGCCATTTAACATCTTTATTGATGGTCTGGACCAGCAGATCAAGTGCATCCTCAGTCAGTTTGCAGAGGACACCAAGCTGGGTGGGAATGTTGACCTGCTGAAAGGCAGGAAGGCTCTGCAGAAGGATCTGGACAGGCTGGATTGATGGACCAAGGCCAGTTGTGTGAGGTTCAATGAGGCCAAGTGCTAGGTCCTGTACTTGTGTCACAACAACCCCTACAGTTTTACAGGGCTTGGAGAAGCAGGGCTGGAAAGCTGCTCAGCAAGAAAGGACCCGGGGGTGCTGGTTAACAGCAGCTGAACATGAGCCAGCTGTGCCCAGGGGGCCAAGAAGGCCAATGGCATCTTGGCCTGGATCAGCAATAGTGTGGCCAGCAGGACCAGGGCAGGGATTGTGCCCCTTCGCTCGGCCACATCTTGAATCAATCCTGTGTCCAGTTCTGGGCCCTTCACTACAAGAAAGACACTGAGGTGCTGGAACGTGTCTAAAAGTCAAAAGCTGGGAAAGGCTCTGGAGCCTAAATCCTATGAGGAGTAGCTGAGGGAGCTGGGGTTGTTTAGCCTCAAGGAAAGGAGGCTTAGGGGAGATCTCATCACTCTCTTTATCTGCCTGAAAGGAGGGCTGTAGCCAAGTGGGGGTCAGTCTCTTCTCCCAGGTTACAAGTGACAGGGTAGGAGGAAATGATCTTGAGTTTGGAAATGGCCAGGGAAGGTTTAGATTGGATATTAGGGGAGATTTCTTCCCTCAATGGGTTGTCAAGCCCTGGAACAGGCTTCTAGTGAAATGAGTCACCATTACTGGAGCATTTTAAAAAATGTGTCGATGTGGTGCTTAGGGACATGATTTAGTGGTGGACTGGGAAGTGCTAGTGGACTTGATCATAAAAATATTTTCTAACCTAAATGATTCTATGATGTTTCATCCCTTGGGTTTAAAAAAAAAAAATCCTTGAAAGAGTTCTTAGTCTGCCTTAGATAAAAAATTATTCTAAGCAGCCCTTTGTGAAGATCTAAATGGTATATGACAGAACTGTCTATTGCTCTTGAGTCTAGGTTCTGGATTGGTGGGAGTTCTGTCATCCTGTTTGTGCATTTAATTTTTTTTTTTTTTTTTGTCTATGCAGGATAGCAAAATCAGCACCAGCATGCCAGTTCTGGATCTCATTGATGCCATTCAACCAGGGTCAATCAAGTATGACCTCTTGAAAACAGAGAACCTGAATGATGAGGAGAAACTAAATAATGCTAAGTATGTTTCTGACAAGTGGCACTTTGCATGACTTACCTGGTCAGGCTTGCCTAGCTCTGTCTTTAAAAACTGCTCTGCTGCCATTCTCATCAGGCACAACCTCATGTGACAAATACCCCCGAGTTAGAAGCATGAAGGCTGGGACTTAGGTAGTAAAGACCATCAATGGAAATGGAATGTGTAATGTTATAGTTCCTGCTTTATAAATCCCTTGAAAGGATTGAAATCACTTGGTTTCACAAGCTTCTATTTTCTCATATTAAATTTAAAATCCTTGTAGAGATCAGAGAACAATGCCAACAATAGTGAGCCATGGAAAACAGGGATTAGAGGTCATGATAGCTCTTTAGTCACCCAGAGATGGAACACAGGTATATTGAAGAGAGAAAGGGGAGGACAGGATTCGTACCTGAAAAAATGGTTCTGTAAATGTGGATATTGATCTTTTTTTTTTCCCTGAATGCAAGTGATTTCCTAGCAGAGTCAGTTCTGGGGGCATCTCCCTCTCCTTTCAGAGTTACTCAGATCACCTCCTGGTCTGATCAGCAGTTTAGATTCTCCTTTTCTTATGCAATAACTACAAAGGAGAAAAAGATGATGCAAAGCAATCAGAACTGCCATTATTTTTGTAAAGACTTTTCCCACTGTTCTTTTTCCCCTTCCATTTACTATGATCTGTTCTCTTTCTTCTCTTGCAATCCTATGTGTGCTTTTCTCTGTACTTTATTTCTTCACTCCTCTGCTGTTCTTTTCCTTATTTCCCACCCCCATTCCCCTATGCTCCCAATGTTTCTCTGCATTTTGGGGAAAAATTCACAAATGTATATGCTCTGAAGTGGGAAAACCCTGGGATTTTCTACCTTTTTTAATGAAAAAATAGAGAAAAGAGACAAACCTACTACAGAACAGCCAGTGGCTCTGAGCAGGGAAATGAGAATGTCAACTTGCATGTTCTGGGTATGACTGAAACAAGTACCCAAATGTTGAATTTCAACACTGATCTCCACTGACATCAGCCTTCTGCTTCCATCTTTGCAAGTTTGTTTATGTGCAAAGTCTGAGCCTCAGAGATTGAGGGGGAGCAAGACCAGAATGGCTGGTTGTGAAGATAGTCTTTCAGGGGATGGAAGATTAAATGTTTCATACCAGGATCTAATCTGCAGTCTCCCATCCTGCAGTGCTACAACCATCAGGAAATACACTCTGCCTTTTATTAGAAATGTTCTTTATGAACCTGTCTCATACATTCCTATAGAAAATTTTAACTTTAGTGAATCCATGAAACCCATTCTGGTATTGATCATATAAAACAATTAACAGGGGAAAAATAATGCTACTGTACTAATTTCTGTCTTTAATTTTCTTTTTTTTTTTTTTCCCACCCCTGCAATGCAGATACGCCATCTCTATGGCAAGAAAAATTGGAGCAAGAGTCTATGCCCTCCCAGAAGATCTGGTTGAAGTAAAACCCAAAATGGTCATGACAGTGTTTGCTTGCCTTATGGGAAAAGGCATGAAGAAAGTTTAAAGCACAAAAGACTTGCACTGATGCCTGTTATTTTCCCTTTAGATTCCTTCAAATTGGATGCTCTTCTCAGCATCAAAGAAACATTCAGGGCGCCCATGCTTTTAAGGCATGAATGTTACACAGGGTTTCAGCTGATCCCGAAGTTGTGTATATACAGGAAATACTGTGTTTGGAACAATGATATGTGCTTGATTTCTTTGCCTTATTTTCCACTTTCCTAGCTTTCACTATTTCATATTCCTAAACAAGTTTTTGACACTGAGGCCTAAGCATATCCGATCATTAATGGATACCAAGGTTTTCTGTGAGAGGTCATCCAGTGACAGACAGCTTTTAGGACTATGAAATATTATACTCTGCTTCTGCCTGAAAATATTGTCATGCTTTTCGTACCATTTCTGCCATACTTACCTTCAGTTTGCACCTGGGATAACAAAACAGGTTTCCCCAAGCCAATGCAAGTAGTAGTGACTGTATTTTTGGAACGGTAGGATCCTCTGAGGAAAATCTCGTGGAAAGAAAGAAATGTTTGGTGTCTGTGATGTGTTGCTGATATGCAAACTGAGCAGTACCTTTCCCTACAAGTTATGCCTCAGCCATTCGTGGTATTACTCACAGATTACATTACTGCTTATCAAAAAAAACACTGCAGCCTGGTCTTCCAAGAACACCCAAACTCTGGAACCTTTCCAATAAACATTCTCCAAGGGATAATTCATTTTTATGTCATAATACACTTTAAAAAGATTGAAAAGCATGATAGAAATTAAAACCATGCTAAAAGAAACCAAGGGAATGTACTCAGTTAGTAGCAATATGATGAGAAGTGAACAAAGGGATGCAGAATGACATATTTATGTAGACAATAAAAATTCAACTCTGTTAACTTCACAGACTTGCACTCAAGGGGCTATGGCTCTGATTCAGGAGAGCATTTATACCTGTGCTAACATAAGAAACACATACTCAAATGCTCCCCTGAACCCAGGCTGGGATCCTCAACAGAACTAAATCAGCTTTGCTTTGCAGCTAACAAGGCACTGTAAATTTGCCTCAGTTGAAGACCTGGCCCTGTCTGTGGATAGTTAGTGGGATGTATTTGCACTGAATCTCTTCCTTGGCATGAGACGTTTACTGGCCTTGACATGAATTTTGTTGTGGTGAAATGCAGAAGGAGGGACTTTTGCCTTAATGCGATCCTGTTGACTCATGTACCCTCCCTCTCCCCCTCCCTTTCCTCCAGTCCTTCAGAATTGCCTTAACAATCTTATTCTGTGACATAAGTGTCTCCAAATAAAATGTTCTATAAAGCCAAATGTGTAGTCTTTGCTTTTAGCAGTGGATGTGCTAGTCAGTGTGTGTCACAGAGCTGAAATGGTGGGGACAGAGGTAAAAATAATCTGTGAGCTCGCTGAGAATGTTTCTTCTGTATTGTTATTGAAACACAGAATGCAAAGAATTGAAGGAATTATTTCGTAGGCCATTTCTGAAAATGCTACCCTGAGACACTGCCAAAGATGGAACATTGTTCTGGCTGGACTTCCAGTATGATTTCCCTATTTGGTGCAGCACCCAACATACAGGAACCCATAAATTTTACTTCTTTAAGCATTCTGCAATGCAAAAATGCTGCTTTGTTTCTGCAGGAATGACCAGATCCTGTTCCTGATCAGATCTGACTGCCCGGTTCCTCCTAAGGATTTAATACAGGATGGGAAAAGTACAGCATCCTAAAACCCATTTTGTGTGGTCCCAGTATTTCCCAGTGCTGGCAGAGGAGGAGAACATCCAAACTGTTATGCAATGGAGATGTCACCCCATCTTATTGCCCAGGAAGAGGGAGTTATGGGACCATGGCCCCTACACCACTCCTCCTCTTTTCAAGTGTAGGACTTGCTGTTCCCAGAGAAGAGGGGTGGCACTGAAAATGCAGCTCCTCTCCCCTTGTGATTGACTTGGGAGTCCTTCAGAGGTAAACCAGAGAGAGGAAACTGTGACTGCAGAGCTTCTCTCGGGTGGGATGACCATGAATTGTGTGAGTCTCATGCATGTCTGTGCATTTGCAAAATGAAGGGGCCATTTTTTGTTGTAAGGATAAATGGTGTAGATCTGAAAGGACTGGATAATCCTGCCTGAAGACAGACCTGCTTCAGGTTCCCTGTTTCAAGGAGATGGTCTCACCCCAGACTCGGGGCAGTCATGAAGGATGAAGTAGATGACAGATTGGAAATGGCAGCAGAACCAGGGTGAAAAGGATGGCTTTTCCCTTGACCCCAAATGAGTGCAGGCATTTGTCATCCCCAGAGAGTAGAAGGGCTTTTCAGGCATTTTCTATTTGCCAGCTTTTAGCAACTCAACTTTTTGCACGTGGGTAGGATTTTTAGAGGAGTCTGCTGAGATTGGCAGAGAGAGGAGACTTCCATTCATCATTGCATTTCCACTAGGCAACGTGCAGGACTTCAGGGGCTCTGCAGACTGAAAACCACCTCTGCCTCCAGCTCTGGAGAGGGGCCAGGTGATGTAGGGTGTTATTTCAATCACATTTTGTGAAAGGGGCTGCTTTTCCTCTTCCTCAGCATCCCAGCGCCGGCAGCAGGCACAGCGGAGACAGGGAACCACGAGAGGGCACTCACTGCACCCGGAGCTCCCGGCACTGGCAGGCAAGAGAGGCAGCAGTGCGATCCTCTGATGTACGGAGAAAAAATTGGATGCTGAGCTGGCGGCACGGAGCCGGCACTCGCCAGTGCACAAAAGGGAGTAAGTGCTGTTATAAATGCAACGGCAAAAATCAGATTAATAAAGAAACAATTTATTAGAAAAACAATCCCAATCACCGATAAAGAGAGAAAACCACAAATAGGATTTGCAGCGCAGCGCTGGGTGGATGAGGGGTCCACACCCGAAGGTACAGATTTTCCCAAAACCACAAGGAGTGGATCGCAGCCCAGGGTTTTATAGGGTTTTTCGTGTCCCGAGGCGAAACAGGTGCCCGGGATAGTCCAACAAATAGTCCAAATAATCTTTGAATGGGTTTCTTGGATTTGTCGAACTTTGCAAATTGTATTCCGGGAAGGTTCCGTCGGTCCATGGTTATTCCAATGTGTAGTCTCCGGCGGAGAATTCCCCTTCGTTCGGGGAGGAATTTCTCTGTCTGGGTACGATGCTGATTCTTATCTGGGTTGGCCAGTGTCTTTGTCCATCCTGATGGCTCCTGTCCTGCTCTTTGTCTCAGGCTGGGGAGCGGTTGCTGTATGGGCAGCCGCTAGCTTGAGAGGAATTTTTCTACAGACTATACCTTTTCACATTTTTATATTAACACCAATCTAACATAAATTTCTATATTTTTCATCACAAATTTTTTACCCCAATGTCACATTTATCACAGTGCTGTCAGCACTACAGCAAATACCTACCAGATCTTCAGCCCTGCCTCTGGAATCTCACCTGAAAAACGAATCTGTCACGGCCCCGAAGGTGTGGGAATAGCTTCATTCTGGTATAGGAGTATAAATATTTAGACTTTTTAGTTTCTGAACAGACATTTCTGTTTAATCGAGTATTCTTACTTATTTGATGGATTTGAGGTTTTGCTTTCCTGAACTGGTAATAGCAGCCTGTAATCAAGGTCTCTCTCAGCAGATGCTAAAGGGGTTAAGCCTATGACAAACATCACGAAAAATACCAACCAGGATCTGGAATTTTTTGCTGTTGCTTTCCTCGAACTTTTTCCATCCCTCTTAGAGAAAGCAGCTGTCTTTGGGATTCACTCCCAAATCAAGCTGGCTTTGTAAGCACTTCCATTATTGATTTTCATTGCACAATTAATCATAATTTTCAATGCTTCAAAAAGGCTTAGACATTCACATGAATAAAAATAAAGCATCAGCATTTAGACTAACTAGGAGAAAAAACCATGAGGACAATCAATCCACATGCCTCAGGGTACAGTCTGATCACCAGATGGACTTAGAAGGAAATGTCCCCCCACAGAGTAGTAAAGCATAATTAGGTGTATGATGAGGATTTTACACCTTCTTGTAAATCATCTACCCTAGATTGAAATCATATGTTCTAGCCTTAGAAAGGGGACAGCAAGCAGTATGGCTGGCTGCTGTACTTTTGTAGAGATAAGATTGATTCTATTTCCTCCAGAACTGGGACTGAAGCAAAACCCCAACCTGACATCACTCGTCCTTCTAAGTGCAGCCTTAATTCTGTTATGAGCCTAATCACAAATGTCAGCTCTTGGTGTCCACTGCTGCCTAAATGAGCAGCAGCTTTGCTCTGGCTTCTGCTTGGAAAATATGACAGGATCCTGTCTCTGTCAGCTGGCTGCAAAAAAGCCCAAAAGGAGCAGTACTGGTCCTACAGCAAGTACCAGCAACGATTGCTGTTTTCAGCTTGATGGAGAAATGGATGCTGGTGCCTCTGATCTTGCAAACCCACATGCTGAATTGCTCAGAGTCAGCTCTCTGTCTTCTCCCACTTCTGGCAGCCTCCTCCACCATATGAAGAACAGACTTGCCAAAACTTTGGGAGCATTTTCCTTCAGGCTGCTCAGCCACTTAAGCCCAGTGGTTTTCAGGCAAGCAAAGAAGGCAAGCAGAATAGAGTAGCACCATTGAATGCCTAACTCTCATTGCCTGCTGTGTGGTGAGCTACTTTGGAGCTAAAATTTATCCACAAACCTAAGAAGCTGTTCATTAAGCAGGACATGAATCAGAAGTGTACTGGTAAGGTGGCATCTGTGGACTTTGCACAGCTTAATGTGAGGAAAATGTGAATTAGGACCAAGCTTACATTATAATGCTCCCAATTTTTTTTATAATTGTCAATCAGTACTTGGTAGTGGTTCTCTTCTGCCACCAGAAAAACTGTGTCATTCCCCTGACAATTCCTTTGCTGCTCCTGAAAGTAACACACAAATCTTAGTTCTCACCAAGTAAAATGACTGTATTTATAAAGGACTGTTTTTCATGGCACCTTATTTACTTTTTGTGCCCTGATAGCTTTTCAAAGGCACCCGTGGCTTTATGGGAAACCTAAATTGTTTCCAGAGTTCAAACTACTATTACTATTCCAGATCCATGATAAATTGTCTCAAAAATTTCTGTCCTGAGAAAGGCCAGAATTCACACAGGGCATGTGCTCACAGGTAATGCCATGTCTGAAATTTGTGAAAAGATCAGAAACTACATAATCAATCACATGTAGACACGCTGAAATCCCTCAGGACAGGCACTCAGTGCATTTGTTAAGGATCTAAGGAAAGACAGCAATGAATATCTGTAAATAGATAAAGCACAGAGAGGAGCCCCACACATCTACTCCAGAAATTTCCTATCAGGTGCTTCACATGTGTGGTGCTGCTTTGATTCACACAGGCAGAAGAGCAATGTCCCTTTGCCAGGCACCTGTGAAGCTGTCCTCATTTCCCACTGCAGATGAGCAAACTGCACACCTCAGAGCACACATCCATTTGTCACTGAGGTGGGGAGACACTCTAACCAACCCCTCAGCAATGTGCCTTCCCTTGACTTTGCAGCCCTGGAGCAGAACACCCTGCATGTCTGAGAGGTGGTGGACAAGACTTAGGAGCATCAGCCTTGCCATGCCTTCTCCTGAAGGCCTGTGTTTGCTTGGGTGTCAGTGAAACCATCCTGTGGTTGAGTAACCTGCCAGCGAAAGGCTCAGTCAGCTAAGCAGGAAAAACTGAGATTCCTGAGGAGGGATGCAGGCCCTGCCCACCAATCCTACATCCACTATTTGCTGCACTGTCGAATCACAATTGGCATTAGGGAAATGTGCCCTCAGTGTCCATTATGCTTCTCAGACCTACCTGGGGTGGTGCTGCCCATGAAGTGATCCGATCTTGCATATCAGTCAAATGCCTCTAGAAAAATTTCCAAATTTGTAGAAACTTCCCAAATTTGTAGGTGGAGCCAGTTTCTAGAGGAGTGATGGGAGTCTCTGCAGTATGGATCTGCGTGCACAAACTAATGGTGGTGGGGACCACAGCAGCTGAGAGGGGTGAATGAAGAAGGGCAGGACCTTTGCTCTATGGGGTTTCTCTTCACCAGCATCCTCAAACAGGCCTTGGCATCTTTCTAACAGATCCCAGCATTCTCCAAAAGCCAAAGGAAGGGTCCACTCTTCTAATTTCTGCCAAATGCCATGCGAGAACTGTGAGCAAGTGCAAGGAGAGCAAGGAAGAAAGAAAATTCTGTTGATCCAGCCAGAGACAGGCAGAACACATTTAGCAATTAGCTCCAGGGCTAATTGCATTCTGGATATGTGCACACATAACCTTTCTACATAGAGAGGGGGACAGGTGTGTATCCATTCACATGCAACTTGGCCAAAGTGTGCTCTCTGTAGGTGGCACTTGGACACCTTCCTCAAGTGCTCAGAAGTTCTGCTTCGAGTGCTTCTGGGACTCTCTTTGATATCCTTTGTTTACCAAAATAAAACTTGCCTTGCAAGTGTTCCTTCTTAAGACACTGGCAAATAAGTCAGTGTGTACAGGCAAAAAGAAAACATGAGTCACTTGGACAAGGTGTTGTTTGGGTGGTAGTTTATAACAGACCTAGAGGAAGCAGAGCTCATGAAGAAAATGTTTAAACAGTACAGACACCTCCCCACCAACCCAAAACCATGCATACACTACAGCAGCTTTCTCTCTGCTAACCCAGGAGAGTTGACTAGCAAAGAGAGTAAAATAAAAGAATTAATAAATAAAATAGGTCGACACAACCGAGTCCTCAAAAATGCCTAGGAAACATGTATTTTCAGCCTCTGCTCACAGCTATCAGCCATGATTGAAACATACTGCTGAGGTCTATCTCCTCCCAGGTTAATCCATCATTTTCTAGCATAAGCAGCATCGGATTTTTATATTTGAGAATGATGTGAGGGAGAAATGCCAGAACCACAGAAATTTCAACATAGTCCAGATTTTCCCCTCCTGGTGGTTTCATGGGCTGCAAAATTGTTTCCTGAATGAAATAACAGAGGTTGGTGACATTGGCCATGTATGCAAATGATCAGAGTGTCCTACAGAGATTAATTGGTTCATGAATAAAGATGAGGAGCTGAGGTGTGCAGGGAGAAATCATTTATCAATTATATGCCTTGGAAAACTGAAAGATGATGCAGCCTTAACGGCTGAATGGGTTTGAAAGGGGGACTTGTAAATTGAGTTCTAATTCTGTTCTGCCACATTCAAAATAAAGAGCTGTTACACTAATTGCATCCTTGTGTGGCTCATGAGCAACAGCACTCAGCTGCATCGCACAGGGAGCAACAGAGATCAGAATTTAGTTAGATTTTAGTCATCTTCTGCCTCATGTGGGAAGGATGCTCTCTGGTTACCTTTGGCCTCATCAGTAGCGATAATGCACAAAAAAAATGGCAAGAGCCTATCAGCAATTTTCATGAGATTATTTTGCATTTGAATCTGAATTTAAAGAAACAGTAAGGACAGCACAGACTCACTTGGCTTTTATGTTCCACTTCAGTCACACGAATGCATCAGCACCATTACCCATCCTGGAGGGACTCCCTGATTAACTGGAAACAAGAGGATTCTGGAGGATCAAAACTGTAACAGACTATGCAAATCCCAAACAAGGAAAAGGATCTGAGGGATGTGGCTGCTGATAACAGGTGACCTCTGCTCCTCCTGCCCCTTCTGAGTGCTTGTTAACAGGTTTACTGTTACAAACAGACAGCATCAGCCTAGCGTAGGCTTTAGCACACTTTGAAATGCAGGCTCAGATCTGAGAATCCTGATGAGACTTGTTATATAAAATCTTGCTGCTGGATACTGTGCAGGCCTCAGGATCAAAGAGGACAACCACACTTAAGTCACAGTTGAGTATAAAGGAAATCTTATAACACCTGGGTTGCTGAAAACCAGGGGTGACACTTATGAGAATCACTGGAGATTACTCAATGGCACTACTGCAACAGCTCCAGACCATCTAGCTGTAGCAATTCAAGAGGTTTCTCCTTTGATTTGTTTTATTTGACAGCTTTCTCTTTCACCAAAAAGAGCAGCCTGCAGGAGTCCAGCATGATGACCAGGCACAGCCCAGCACCCCAGCATGTGCAGAGGGGTCTTGAGCAATGATAGATACCCTGACTTAGCAGGGACGCAGGTGTTGGTCTCTTCTGCTGCCATGGACATTTTTGTGGCACTGACACCTTAAACCACCACACAAAGATCTGCCAGAGCTGGTCTGGCTGAGATACAACAGCCAGTCTCTGTCCAGGGGACACTGGTGTTACTACATGTGAATGTGCAGAGGGAGAGGAGAGACAGCGTTCAGCCAAAAGAGTGAAGACAGCTCTTTAGAACTGTCTGTAAAGTCTGATTATATTTTTAAGAGCAATATAATCATGGCATCAGGAGGCTATATATATTGCCAGTCCTAATTCCCAGAGGTGTAATTTTCAACAAAAGAAATCAAACTTTGTTAATAATCTGCTCTGAAAACCAAAACCTGGTCATCCCTCATTAAATGAGAGCCTGTGCATCTCCCAAAGCTACCCTAAAAGTTAACACAACTGAAATTGCCCCCCATCAGTACAAGGCCTCTGGTCATATTTGCTATGGCAACACTTGCAAATATCAGATCAGCATAGTCCATGGACTACACAGTGGAGAAGGAATAATTAATCTAAGTGCAGCAAAATCTTTGAACTCTGACAGAATTTTTGACCATGCAGCTCTTTACCAGGGAATGCTGATTCAGCAGAAGCAAAGAGGGTTCCTGGAAATGAGAGGTTTTGATGAATTTTCTAATTAGAGAAAAATAAATTTGTTCAAGGCAGGAGGATTTCAAATCTCCTCAAATTTAACTAAAACCTCACCTTGCAACAGTTTTAAAATTCAGTCTTATTTCCTCCAGGTTTTAAAAACAGACTGTAGAAAATCAAGTTAATTTTCAATAAAATAATTAAAACGGCTCAGAAAAAATTAAGCAACAGTTAAAAATCTCAAAATGAAATGGTTTTATTAACTAAATTATTTTTATAGTTGCCTTTCACAGTGTTTTCTAAGACTACATTTTTCTTCCCAAATAATCTGGGAAATACTTCGCAGGTTCTCAGAAGTCCTCAAAAGTTATTAAAATATTTACTGTTGTAGTTAGAGTTTCCTCAAACACCCTTTTATTTCTTTTTTGCATGTAATATTTCCTCTTCATTCCAGAAACCAAAAAGCAAGTAGGGAATCAGTAGCTTTCAAACACCATGTGAACAGTTTCTTTGCAATAAACTGGAGAATCTACTGGAAAAGCAACCAACACTAAAAAATGCCTTACAACTACGATTTGTCTGAAACTTTCTTCTCAGGTAGACAGCAAAAAGTGTTCCTTTTTCTGACTTAATTAATGCCCTCAGACATGCAGAGATATGATTCTTTCCTTTCCCTCAATAAGAGCAACCCAACTCCATCAGCTTTTCAATCTCTTCTGTTAAAACTAGCTCAGCGGATCAAATTTTTCTTCATATCTGTGCATGAAACATTTCCACATGAAAGAGTGTCTGGAAGAGCAAGTTTTGTCTTCCGTATTTTATTTTTATTTGACAGCTTCTTTTTGCCTTTTTGTGTGAGGAAAGAGCATCTGAATCACTGGTTTAAAAATCAACCCTTCTGGCAGAGTGCTGCCCACCTCCCTTGCTGGGAATGGCCTCTGTACCTTACCAGAACTTCCTATTTGTTTGAACAACGTCTAGAAAAGATAAAATAAGAACTAAAAGGTCTAGATAAGGCATCAGTGGCTTCACTTCCCATGAGCCTATCTTTGTCTTTCCTTTTGGTGTCTGGTTTTTGCTCAACTCCAGTTTGGGGATTTTCAGTGTTGCTGCATTTTCACAGAGATGTTAACCCCAGTGTACTCACTGTGGAGCATGATTCACCTCTGTTGACTTCAGCCACCTAAAACTCAGCTGTCTGGCTTCTTAGGACAGGACTGCCTTTTTGAAACAATTAAAGCAGAAAAAAAAAAAAAAAAAACCAACAACCCAGGGCTGTGTTTCCAAAGGCCTGGGTGCCTGCTTAGGTGGAAAATTGGCTCTGATCCAGACCATTCCAGAGCTGCTCTAGAGGATATTCATGGATGCAATCTAGTCTGTATTACTTAACCTTAGCTCCAGGGCTTATTCACAGGCATTTTTCACCCAGGGTATAGCTATAACCCTTAAGCTACACCTAGAGCATCAAATAATTTGTTCCCTCATTGACACCCAGGACTTGGCTCCCTGGTGTCCCCATTATGTACCTACTGATTCACTCTTCAGTCCTCTTCTGGCATTAATTCCTTCTGGAAGAGGATTTAAACCAGGATAATAAGCTGTGTCTTAGTCATGTTTGGATTTGCCGTTCAAGCACGGAATGGAGATGGAGATCATCTCTTCTGGACATGCCAAATTCACAAAGCTTTTCAGCATGTCCTGTACAGATAACTGTGGATAGAGATATAGGAAGCAAATCTTGGGGGCACGCAAAAATTAATAATACTGAGATTAAAAGTCACTTGTACTTTTTCTTGAAAAATAACCCTTATGACACCCATAGTGAAAATACATGGATGTCAAAGCACCACAAAAACATATGTCTCACTTGCTCCTTGTTTTCTCTGCTAGCAAATGCCAGGAAAAGAGGCTTTCCTGTTCAGAATTTTTCTGTTTGGACTTAACCTCATTCCCATTGCTTTGAACAAGATTCATGCTTGACTGTGATGTTTTATAAGAGAGCATGATGCTGTACCTCCACAAAAATTAGATTACAGAAGCTTTGTGTGTGGTGTTCTTTCTTATGTCTGTGGTTCATAGCTGCAACAAAATAAAAGGCTGATATGACAAAGTGATTTGTCAATATGAAAATGTCCAAAATGTATTTTATCCTCTTGTACATGGATGACACCAGTATGAGCAGCAGCTCCCCAGGGAGCTCTGTCATATTGACTTAGCCACCAGGAGCTTGGGGTTGAAGTAAGAGAGAGTATTAAAATTTAACTACTCTTTAAATAACATTTTTAAAATCAATAATGTGGGTCCTGAACCCTCAGCTTTCCTATTGCATTTGGTTTTGTTGTGGATGCCATGAAGATGAAGTTTTACCTGCTCTTTTTTACACTTTTTATCTTGGTTCCAGAGAAGCATGTCTTCACTATTTCAAGGTAAATACCTACTGATGCCACTGGGAATTCTAGTGTGGGGTGTGTGGGACAGGGAAAGTATTGATGTAAAATAATTCTGAGTTGCATAGAAAAACATTTGTCAAAGGCTGACATATATTTATTGCCCTTGTAATTGGATACGTGGTTCAATTTAACATAAAGATGGTGGGGGAAATGAAAATATTTTAAGTCTTCTTTGCATCCATAAATCCTATGTTTTTAATCATATTAAGGCTACTCTTTTCAGCCTAAGTGCAAATCAATTCTGTTCATTCAGTACTTTTGAATGCCAATAAAGGGCATTTTGAAACTTAATGGGAAAAAATAATTTGCTTCGTTTGCCTCAAAACAAGATCCTAAATGAATTACTTCTTGAGGTAGAAAGAGAAACCATTTCAGAAAGTGCTAACAATCTGTTTTCCTTCCAAAGCAGCTTTTATGATGGTTTTTCCAGGCATAAATCATTTTTGAATAACCATCTGGTATTTGTACAATGTTTCAGAAGCAGCTTTATTGTTACCTATCGATAAACTTCAGCAATGCCCTGGAACCAAATGCTTTCTTAAAACATGAGAACATATGTCAAAGATTAAGACAGGCAAAGTGCCTTTATTTTCTGCATGTACCACCATTTTAAAAACCTAAAATGTTTTAATAAGTAGAACCAAAAGGGTAAGTTCCTCATGTGGTGATTTTAAGCAAAGCTGAACAACCTAAGATTAAATACAAGCTGCTCCCAAACTAAAATACCTACACAAATTAAATGTGAATTATTTCTCATATCCCTTCTGTGATTTTGCACCACTCTGCAGACCTTTGAGAGGTAAACACTGTTGAGTTCATGCCTTAAAAAGAGGATCGTTCCTCTCTCTTTGTGTTGCAATCGTATTTTGTTGTGGATTGCTATGGAGGTGGGAGGGTTAAAGTAGGAGGAAACAAACATGGTTTTAGGTGAATTCAGTGGAACAATATTGCTCTGTGCTACTTGAAGATTTATTTATTTCATGTTTAAATAGAACACTGAATATCTGACTCTTAAAGAAGAATATGGTGTTTCTCACTGCAAAGCAGAAGCTTACCCCCCCAGCCTCAGTTATAAAAATGGCTAAAATAACGAGATTCATCTGACTAGATGAAATTTTTACACAGCTTTGCATAGGAACAAGTCCCCTTCACCTTTCTGTACAGCTAGTGGGGAAAAATATGTGTATTTAGAAGGCAATTCATTTCAGGTTAGCACACACATCTAAATTAGCTCAGGTTAACCTGACCCCTAAAGTGCCTTTTTTTTTTTTTTTTTTGACAGTGCCTAGCTCAGATGAAGTTATCAAACCCATCTAAAATTAACTGAAATGTATCTTACTCACTTACAGGATAAAATCTGAGTATTGTAGTGTGGGGATGGCAGCTGGACTTCTACAAAAAGATAAAAGGGAAAGGAAAAAGGTACGGGAAACATAGCCAGAGCCCAGTGGGACTCTGGCAGAACATATGAAGAAGAGAATGAGAAGGATCTTTTCAAAGACAAACTAAAAGCCATCAGGGAAGGAGGGCATGAGAAAAGAAAGAAAAGAGGTGTGTTTAAGATGACCAGGTCCAGCTGTACAAGGGGCAGCAGACAGGACAAGGAAGCTTGGAATAGAGGTCTGTTTTTGAGCTTGGTATAAGGGTAATAATTAAAGCTTTTGTCTCAATGTTTTCTACAGAGAGTGGGGAAGAAGTCAGATGAAAGAGGGTATAATGCCAAATCAAGGCAGGGGAACTCAGAATGGCAACAACTACAGTTTTGGCTGTCGATACCCACCACACTGAAGTGCAGGGGCAGAATTTGGACCAGCTTTTTCAGAGTATTCAGGTCCTATCACAAGAGCTAGAGAGGAATCATAACACCTGTTCAGTACTTACCACACCCAGATGAAATATTTGTGCAACAAATGGTGGGGTACAAGTGCACATCAGCTTCTTCATTATGGTGCTCGCAGGCTGTGGGAATAATGCAATGAAACCAGATACAGCAAGCCTTTTCTGTCTCCTGTGTGAAAAGTCTCCCTCAGCTATGAGAAAACATTAATTTTTAAAGTAGCCTCAAACACACATTCAGAGTGCACTTACCTAAAGAAATGGGCAAACTGCCCACCTTGCCTAGCCCTGACTGTTTTTTGATGTTCTGTCAAATGATGGTGGAGGCAAAAATAGGGTTGGCATGTTGTTGGTTCTGCCTGAGAAACAACACTGATTGCTTGGAGCCTGGCTAAAAGTAAAGATGAATCACCTGGTTGCCAGATACTATCAGGTTTCTGCTTAAAATCAGTCACAGCAACAAGCTGTGACAATCATGTTATGCTGCCTGAAAACTCTAGTTTTGAGAGTCCTGCCTGTTTTCTTTTCAGGACAATCTTTGCAGACAGGGCTGGCAGGGACTTTGATCGTGCCTGGTTTATACAGTGCCACCAGTTCCATGTGATTATATGGCTGAGAGCCACCCCAGCCCAGGAAATGGAAAGATGGGTCTGACATTCCCCTGAGTCTCTTTCTTCTACACACATAAGTTATTTTCATTATCTATCCAAGGCAATTTTTAACTATGTGACTTGTCAGACACTGATGATCAGGACTCAATGCAGAGTGCTATTTTTTTTTCTTTCCAGAAAGTAAATTTCACTTCTGTCACCAACAGTGGGGTCAGGCATGGAGTAGCTGGGAAGCATCATGTCATGTACAGCATGTCCAGACCACGGCTTTCAAACAGAAGGGGAATATTAGTTACTGAGCAAAGATAGGGAGGACTGGTGCAGAATATCTGAAACAATACCAGCAGAGGGACACAAATGAGGAATCCAGAAAAACTTGACTGAAGTAGGAATGCACATCTAAAGAACATCATGTTTGGCTTTTGCCAGACCTGTGAGGGCTTTTGGCAGAGTAGGAGGGCTGATGTCCCTGCTGAACGGTGGCTGAGAAACTCGGGGGACAACAGGGGAGCCATCTTCCTGTTCTCAGCTCGTTTTCAATTGCTGCTGGTGCCCTGTGGATTAGCTGGGGCTGGTGGCTGTGGTGCTGGTGCCAGCTCCCAGGAGCAATGTCAGTGTTCAGCAGTAAATATTGTCTACCAGAGCCCTGCACCATCTTTTTCATGGATTTTACTGATTGGCAGATGCAGAGGATGGAACCAGATTCAGCATCTTCACTATTGGATTGTCTTTGGGTTCATTGCAGTCAAGCCAGGGAAGATGAGAGAGGCCAAGTCTGCTTCTCCACTTCTGCATGACCTGCAGCTGTTCCAAGTTCCTGTGCTTTACCTAAATACCCTTGTTTTTCAGGGACGAAGTTTTGTGGGCTCTCCCACAAACCGACAAACAAGTTGAAGCTCTTCAGGATTTACTGAACACCAATGAGGTAAACAAATTATTCTGTGTCTCTGAACTCTGGCCCAAATTTTCCCCCATGTGCCCTAATACTGCTTCTCCCTCCCACAAAAGATCTAGCCCACTTCCATTCATTTGTTCTAATACATCAGTTCATTTGGTTTTCATTTCTCACTACCTTCTGATTTACATGAGGAGACCCCTACATAATGTTTCAGTAATGAATTATATTGGAGCTCATGTTTCTGCAATTGATTTTGTGTATTAAGGCACTGCAAAACTGGCAAAACACCAACACACAGTAAGTAGGAATATATTTGCTAGGGAACCTCAGCACTTTTGACCACTGTGATCTTGACTGATATGGCCTGCACACCTTTGAAGATAAGGACTGCATTTTTGTGGTATTTTTTTAAAGGTAGAATCTAGAAGAAAAAAATATCTTAAATAATACCTTTGTGCTATTATTACTTCTATCTTTCATTAGATAAAGGACTATTTAATTAAATTGAGAAATCTCTTCCTCTTCACTTGCGCAATCACAATCTCCCAGTTTGAAGTCAGCACTGCAACAAAGGTGTAACCATTCCCTCAATCAACATAATTTACAGGACAGGTTTCATATGACAGAGCTTTTAAAGGTGTCTATGCCCAGACTTTCTCTGTCTTTCTTGGCTCCCATTCATTTTATGCCCACCCCAAAATCCTTCTGCTGTCCCTACCTGCATCTTCTAATCCTTCCCTCAAGTTCTCAGAAACATTTTGATAACCTTCCTTGCTCTTTTCCACTCTCACAAATTAAATCACATATACATCTCTTTTTCTGTACCAATATACACCTCTGCTCCTCCATCTTTTTTTTACTACTGTAATTCTTCACTTTCTTGTACACAGGAGCCCCAAGAAGTCAGGAAGAACTGCAGCACAGTCAATGCAGAGAGGGCTTGTGACTGAGTTTCAAGTCATTTATGGGGCTATGCAAACCAAATATTTTTCATGGGTTATAAACTGGACAATTTGTATCCATGAGTATAAACTGGGCAAGCTATAAGAAAGAAACAGAATGGGAATGGCAAAAGGAAAGGCAATAGGAAAGGGAAAGAGAAAGGGTAGACACAAACAGTACCTCACAACCAATTGTAGTGGTTACCATTTATCATTCAAACAATATTCCTTGTGCAACAGAACCATAAAGGAAAAAAATTAAACCCTATTGTCTGGTGACTTCATGCTGTATGATGCCTTAAAAATGCATCCAAGAATTATGCTGACTTTTTTTACGCCCTAAATTTATGCCTAATTTACTGCTAACTGTCACTCCTAGATCTTTTTGTATTATTGGTTCTGAAGTTTCAGTCTTATATTGGCTTCTGATTTTATTATTGTAAAATATTTAATTTTACCAAGAACAATCTCATTTTCTTACTTTTCTCCCATTTCTAATCTCTGTATTGCTTCTTCAACTTGACTTATATTCAAACCCCTTCTGGCATTTATTTCCTCCCTGATCAAAGTCATCAGAGAGTACAATAACTACAAAGACAGGTCTGATCTTCATTAATTCTCCAAATACCCTCAGGGAAAATAACTCTCAGCAGACTTGAAATCATGTAACACAATAACCAGCTAAACATATCTATTATACTAGAAATACTATCTCAGCAAAGGTTATGTTCTTGTCTTTGTTCTTGATTTATGAATTTCTGTGCAGAAATCATTATAAACCTTTCTTAAATACACACATTTCATTTCCAGAAGTAGCAGAATGCTACATATCACAAGGAACATTAAACTTCTTGTGATGAGCGTCTCTTAAATTGAAAACATATGCTTTGATTATTTCCAAAATGCTTATTAAGTGTTAGTAAGAATTTTTTTTTCTTTCCTCCGTAAAAAAACTTTTTTTTTTTTTGGAAACTTTGTAGGTCATTCTCTGCCAACCTGTTGTTGTTGAAAACATCAAGAAGGACAAAGAAGTCCATTTCTATGTCAGGCCATCCAACATAAATAGCATAAAAGCTCGGTTAAGGCAACTGACCATCCAACACAAGTATGTATTTTTTATCTGTTGTCATGAATGATTCTATAAAGTTGTCTGTTGTTTATTTAACAGGAGGTTGTGCTCTTCTTTTGTTATTCAGAGTCTTGATGAGAGACGTTCAAGGAATTATTGAAAAACAGACTGCCAATGACACAGTCAATGTTCGTGGATCTTCCTCATACTATGAAAACTACCATTCAATGAAAGAAGTAAGATATATTTCTTCTGTGAACATCTGTAGATGTAAAGGGTGAAATTTGTCTCATGGTTGAGAATGGAGATGGAAAGAAGTCATCAGCAGTTAATAATTACCACTGTACTGCTCAACAAATAAGAATTATATTTATTGTAATGCTTTCATAAAGATAGAAAGAAGCACTAGACAAAATCTCTCATGCATGTATTGCCTCAAACTGTCATTCAAAGGGAGTAAATACAGAAGCAAAATGAAGTCAGAAAACAAACATAAATATTCAAAATATGAAACCAATAACAACTTAAACAAATAGAACTAAACAGGAATTTCAGGGCTACATTTGGACTGTGTTGTGACTGTATCTTACTGGGTTTTTTTAACAAAAATTAGAGTCAGGCAAGTGGTAAGTGAGTTGAATTATTAGTTTTTCTTTACCATCAGATAAAAATTATGGGAAATAGAATGAATTTAAGTCTGGACCACTTTCCAGAATGAAGGAAAACAATACAGAGAAGATCCACTTACTAACTTCTCCCTTGCAGATATATCGTTGGATGGAGAAAATAGTGGAAGACCACTCTGATCTCCTCCAGAAAATATATATTGGATCATCCTATGAAAAGCGACCGCTTTATGTTCTGAAGGTACACCTGTGACTTACTGCAAAAACTTTTGAAGTACTACTTTATGGAAATAATGGGGTTTAGCCAGGACATTTCCTTGAATCTATCCCTACATTCATATTTTTTTGTGCTTTTTAGAAGTTTCCTAAATTGTTCCAGTAAGAATTAGGATTAGGTTCCCTTCTGGGTCACAAGGAAGTTACCACATTTAAGCCATCATGCAAAGGCATGAAATACTGACTGACACAGTGGATATCCTCTGTTGATGAAGCCAGTCTAGTCTGTTGCCCTGCATAGCTGATGGCAGACTCACCTGACCTCAGGTCTTGCTGTAGTCTTGATGCCTGTGCTAGGACTTTGCAAGCAGCCTGGGTGTGGCTCTCTGACTGCAAGCAAACCCAACCAATGGCTGCGTCCTGGCCCAGGATCAGTCTGAGCTCTCCTTACAAGACAGATGCTTCTTCTTCCATCTTGGTTACCTTTTCACTTCCACTTTTATGTGGTACCCTTTACAATGGTGACATTTGAATGCAACCTCTCTTTTGTCAGATTTCTAAAAGCAAGGAAAACTCAAAAAATGCCATATGGATTGATTGTGGTATCCATGCTAGAGAATGGATTTCTCCTGCTTTTTGCCTGTGGTTCATAGGTAATGTAAGTACACAATCCCATCAAATTACTGTTTTCAAAGCAAAGCAAAAAATCTTGATGCCATTTACCTTTGCCCAATTGCATTCTAGGATCCATAAAGCCTTAATCCATTTACTCCCATAACACCAACACACGATATTTGTGTCTAAGCTGCAAGCATAGCAGCGTGTGTGTGTGCGTGGCAGTAGATAAGGGTATGTATGTATGAGAGAAACAGAAAGTTACTGGGAGCGAATGCAAAGGAGCTCAAATGTATTATCAAAGTATGTGCAGCAAATTCAACAGAGACATTTATTGTTATGAATGGTCAGGGATGGAGAGGACATGCCAGAAAAAGCACGTGTTTGGTGATCTACTAGGGCTGTGTCTGTACTGATGTGTGGATTCCAGGAGTGGTCTTGGCTCTCAGTCACGCAGCACACAGTGACTTGTGTCCATATTACTGCAACTGGCACTGCCTGGAGCAGATCAGAAGACACACAGGGTGAGCTCAACCTGTCCTACAACCCTTGGCTCTTCCCCACATGCCTTCCTAGAGCTATAGGTATCCCACACTTGCCTGCTCCAAACATGGCACAGCTCCACACCAGCAATCCACTTGCTGTGATGCATCACCTACTCCTGTGTGATTGCTACTGCTCCTCCTGACTCCATGTTTTTCATTTGTGCTCCTGCTTTTTTCTGGATCTGCAGAGAATAAAGCCACATAAGCCACCTTCTTCTGAAGGTATTATCCCTGCTAGCAACACCCTCATGTCAGACCTCCCAGAACATGACCAACAACATCCAGCTGTAGTACCAGTCCATGGAAACTAGAAAATCACTGATGGGTTGAGCCTGTAGATTAACCATTGATGGGATGGACTTAGATTAACCGGCCTTAATGTGTGGCCACAGACAAATAGACATATCTTTAGTACCTTTATTATCTATACTGCTCAGGAGAGGGAATAAAGGTTCACCAAAATAAAACAACATCCACAGTTTACAACTGGATTTTAAAATACATTGCCTTGGTCTTGTCAAACTTAAGGCATCTCTGCTCAACTCCTTATGCTGAGCTGCTGACCTAGTCCCTGGTATGGACCAGGAAAAGACTTCTGTGGCCTTTCTGGCCCAGACAAGGTCACCTATCTTGCTCAGTTAATGTTCTGAGATATTATTTATTATTTATTTTTTTACAAAAGCAAAGTTCACAGTAAAAACTAGATGACACTGAGACTTCAGTCACTGGTACTGTAGTCTGAGAAACAACAGAGACGAGTCCTTGAAATGTGAATCATGATTTGGCCATGATGGAACTAAATAATGTGGATGATGATGATAATAATAACAATATTAAAAATTATTTATTTTTGTCATCAGTCACAACTATAAAATCTCAATGCCTAAAACATTTCAAAGGATATTGCAGGAGTTAAGGACAGATACAGCTGGATGTACCTTGTGACACACTAATAATCCCAGCTTTCAAGGTTCCACTGGATAGAAATGCATTTGCCCTTTTCACACTGCTCCAAATAATTACCAGCTGTGCTGTCATTTTGCCAGTGATATGTCCCTGAAGCATTTTTCAGAAGTAACAAGCTGAACATGTAGGTTCTTCATTCCTTTGATCTAATTTATGTGGTTTAAATTCAAATTTTGTTTCTATATCTCTTCATGAAGCAACATTTCAAAATCTGACACTAATACACACCTGCACACACACACTAAAATCATCAGCTCTCCCTAGCAAATCCTAGGCATTCTTTATAATAGATCCACTTTTTATAATTTAATTTTGTCATTAAGATTGTAGAAAGATTGACGTTTTTCATTTAGTCAAAGGTAGTCCATTGCCTGAGGATAACTAGGAAGGATTTAAAATGAAAGAAGGTGATCTAAGTAAGGCATAAAAAAAAAAAAGGATGATGAAGGACTTAGTCTATTCTAATAGTAACAAACCCACTTATCTAGATTAAAATTTATTTCTTTGTCATGGACCAACAACCAGGTTTGGTATCACTAAAGCCTTCAAAACAAGCTGTGAGGCAAAATTAGCAATGTAGATCTTACTGACTCTTGTCATACAGTTGCATTAAACTCACAATGTAACCAGAATAAATAATGTTATGTATGGCAGCCATTTGAAATATTACTTGTTATTTTGGAGCTTGCTCTATTTTGGGCAGGAGGGAGGGTTTCTATTACTTACACAGGCAGCAAAAGCTCAAACCTTCCTATTAATGGGCTTCATTTCTGTTTTATGACCACCCACTAACACTAAAGGACTGCAGTGTATCTGACTGACTGTATCAATTTCTCCCCATGGCACTTCAGGACAAAGAGCTACTTTGCTATTTAACCATTTCCATCATGTGATGAGCCTTATCAGATTCAGGTACACTGCTCTGATAATTGCACAATTACTTTACACATGCCACCAGGTACCTTTGTAGGAAGGTAAGAAAATAACAACTACAAATGCTTTTAATATGTTTCCCCTGTGCTTTACAGGCAATTCATGTGCGTGAGAGAGATCAGATCATGACAACCCTTCTGGAGCACTTTGATTTCTACATCATGCCTGTGATAAATGTGGATGGCTATGAGTACACGTGGAGCCACCCCTCTGTATGTAGACCTTTTTTGACAGGTTGTGCAAGGCACTGATTTATGGGAATTATCATTGTGCATGGCTAGGGCATAGTTTTCATCCTGGAACTGCACACTCTAAACTCTTACTCTGTGCTTGGAATTTCTGCATCTTTGCCCACAGAATGTTGGATTTGTGCTCCTAAACTCACATACTTGGATAAACTGCATGTCTTCTGCCCTCCTTCCACAGCCCTTTCAAATTTGATCAAAATCAGAATGTGATCACTTCTGATCCTACCCAACATTTCCTTTTATCACCCAGCCTTGCTGGCAAGCAGACTGTGGTTTTAGACTGTGGATCTTCCTTGGCCTTCACTAGCACAGGACTGGAGAGGCACAAGTGGGAATTCACATTTAACTAACCAGTGAGGTGGTGCATTCACTTTTTCAGCATTTTTCCCTCAACATGGCTTGTCCATCTCTTTCCATAGAATCGGCTGTGGAGAAAAAGCCGCTCCTCACATGGTAACAGCGAGTGCATTGGTACTGATATGAACAGGAATTTTGATGCACACTGGTGTGGTAGGACATAATTTTCTTCCTATTGTACCCCTGCCTCACTTTTGGCCTTTCAATTTCTTATTTTGAAAACATTTTCATCTACCGTTCCACAAAGTTAATACAAAAACAAATGCAGCTGAGTATCTGTTATGAACTGGTGAAAACTTTCCCAGCTTTAGATAATTCTTTTTGGGACTCAGGATTTTTCATCCCCAGATAACACACCATGGAATAACTTCTTCCCAGCACAACAGAGCCCCTTGCATCACATCATGGCACACCTGGGGGAGGTTGTTAGTGCAAAGAAAGAAAGAGGGGAGAGGTGGCCCTTGCCATGTCACCCAAGGCCTGTTGCACTATCCAGCTGAGTAGATGCTCCACTGTGGTGTACAAACTGATCCGCTCTTTCATCCTTCCATAATGCCAGTCTGACTGAGATTTTTTGGCCCTCAGTAATTCTTATGAAGACTACAACATATTTAATTACTGCAGGCACTTTAGTACTTGACAAGTTTTTTCATAGTCTCCAGAATAGCTGCCTTAAAATGTTACACTACAGATCAGGTCTGACTTCACTCAGTGCGGATACTGAAGTTCTATATGGATTTCAGTCATTCTAGCCTATTGCTAAACCATCCATGGCTGCTATATCAAGAAAAAACATCCTTCCCCCCCCCAAACACTAAAGATCCTGACTGCTTTCAGAAAGTTATTTGGTCTTATTCTGAAGGCAGAAGTGGTGAATCCCACTTGTCTTCCTGACAATTTGTTCCATTGTCAATTTTTTTAAAAAATCTTCATTTTGGTTTGTTTCCTCAGCTTCCCATTGGGAGTTTGCTTTCACACAAGATTAAATAATCATGTAGAATTGCCTTTTTCCTGTGGTACTTCTAGATTTTAAGATGTGGTCTCACAATCATGTGATGATTTTAAATGAAGCATATTCATCCTCTTCTCTAAGACTTTTTATCCCGTCTTTGAATTCTTTTTTTCTTCATCTTCTCCTTGATTGTTTGTAATAACATTATAGGTGAGGAATCCTGGTAGGTTCTCAGAAATTGCTACAAGCATGTGAGTTCTTTCCACAGCATGGTGGAACCCATGATTTCTTGTGTAATAGCATCATACTCTGCTCTTTTGTTGCATACTCTTGCATTTTCCATGAACAGAAATGCAGAAGGGAAAAAATAAAGGAGCAAAACTGTGCACTTTTTTTTTTTTTTTGGTTAAAGGTCCAGGAGCATCTCACTTTGAATGCAAGGAGACATACTGTGGACCCTACCCAGAGTCTGAGCCTGAAGTGAAAGCAGTGGCTCGCTTTATCAGAGACCACAAAGACACCATTAAAGCCTACATAACCATGCACTCCTACTCCCAGTTGGTGTTGTTTCCATATTCTTACACTATGAAGAAAAGCAAAGACCATGAGGAGCTGGTAAGTCTTCCCACTTCCTGAAGCTTCACACTTATTTCAGAACTATTCACCCAGCTTGGCTAGTCTTGTAATGAGAGAGTCACTGTGCTGTGAGGATCAAGAATAAGGAAATGCCATTTTTCTTTATGTTCTTTAAAAAGTCTGGGCTGGTCTAGTAGTGTGTAAGTCAGTAAGCTGCTTCTGAAGGCTACAGAAAAATGAAAATATTTGTTCCAGATTAATTATACATGAACAACACCTAATATGTTGAAGCTTCTGCTAAAAGAGCAGAGTTCTGTTGTTCTGGACATCTTGAAAAGATAGGTATGTGTAAATTCTTCATTATGTTGTATGATTTATATAAACTCTGAAATTAATTGCATCTTGAAAACACCCTTTACATACCTAAGCAATGAGGTATTCTGGTGGACACTTGCTACTTTTATTAAAGCTTTTTCTAGAGATACTTATTTAAAATTGTCTTAGTGGTAGGACAGAAAATATATCCTGCATTTGTAGAATTTTACTTTCTTGAGCCACCAAAATGACACAGTACAAACTCTCACTGGAAACAGTGGAGTTCAAAACAGAACAGTTACTCTTTCCCTGTAAGGCAGAGAGATGTGCACTGACTCTGGGCATTTCAGTCTTCTTCATGGCTTAAGAGTAGGGTTCTCTCAATCAAAATATTTTCCTGTCATACTTGTCAATATTACTTAAATAAAGAGTGACTTAAATACTGTGGCAGAAAAAAACATATGAGTGAGAACAAATGGTTTGACAACAGTTTTCTGTCAGAAGTGGGGATAAGGTCCCATCCATATCCCATCCATACTTTTTATCTGTTCTACAGTAGAAATGCAATCTGTAGCACGGGCATATGCTGAAAACTTTTACCATATTCAGCAGGTTTTCTAGAACCTTTTATATGATTATTTAACTAATGTAAAATCCTGAGCACACTGTAAGTAAATTCTAACTGCTTACATATTCTCTATTATCACAAGGCCTTAAAGTTAAAAACGCTTTGTTTAATTTCAGGAAAGTCTGGCACAGAAAGCAGCTACAGCTATAAAGAGGAAAACTCGGAAAACTTACACACCTGGTGCTGGTGCACAAACAATCTGTAAGTATGACTTTATTGGAATTAAAGGCATGACAGTGTATCCTTGCTAGCATCAGAAGACAGCTTTTGAACAGAAAAAGGTCTGGTTTCAGGCAATTTTTCTATTTTCCCTTCCTCGGGTAGATTTAGCTCCTGGAGGATCCGACGACTGGGCTTATGATCTTGGCATTAAATATTCTTTTACCTTTGAGCTTCGTGACACGGGAACTTATGGATTTTTGCTTCCTCCTCGAGAAATCAAGCCAACTTGCTTAGAAGCACTTTCTGCTGTCAAAGAGATAGCTCTACACGTTCTACAAAATTTGTGATGTTGAATATAATTTATTCCAGCATGACTGCACTTAGTTACTTACAAAAATGTAATAAAAAAAGCATGTTCCTTTATTGAAATTCTTTCTACACAGGCAAAACCCCAGAATGACTGTACCTCCTGTATTTTGGAACACATCAGATATTTATCTATATCTACAACAGTAGCTCACTGCATCACAAGTATAATAGAGAGAGCAGAATATAGGGGGGAAAAAAGCACACACATTCCACTAGATGGTGAGAACTCCAGGTGGAAGGGTCTCTGACTGGCACAGGGCATGCTGGGCAGACTCCATCCACAGAAGGCCATTTGTGCTATTGTAGGATTTTGTTAAAAGAGAACAACCCTACTTATCATGACCACTGTGAAACAGGAAGGGGGTTCACAGCAAGATGAGGAGCCAGTCCACCAAGGGGCAGCTGCCCAGAGGCTGCTCCACTACAATTACCCAAGCCCATCCACCCTGCAGACCAGGGTTTGTCACAGCACAGCACTGCCCTGAAGACTCTCTCAGACCTTTATAAGGTGACAGGACAAGGGGAAATGGTTTTAAATCAAAATTGGGCAAGTCTAGGTTATGAAAAAAGGTTTTACAATAAGGATGGTGTGGCACAGGTTACTCAGAGAGGTGATGGATGCCCCATCCCTGGAAACATTTATGGACAGGTTGGATGGGGCTCTGAGCAGCCTGTTCTAGCTGAAGATCACGGAAACACAGATTCACTGAAGTTGGCAAAGACCTCTGGGATCATTAAGTCCAAGCTATGATCCAACATCACCCTGTCAACAAGACCAGGGCACAGTATTTGCTTAAACACCTCCAGCTACAGCCATTCCACCACCTCCCTAGACATCCACTCCAATGTTTAATCATCCTTTCCGCGAAGAAATTTCTTCTGAACGTTCAACTTGAACCTGCATTGGTGCAGCTCAATACTAGGTCTTCTGTCCCGTTACTTGTTGCCGGGGAGAAGAGACCGGCCCCGCCTGAGTAAATCTCCTTTCAGGCGGTTGTAGGGAGAGATAAAGGTCACGCCGGAGCCTCCTCCAGGCCAAACACCCGCAGATCCGAATTTCTGCTCGGAGGCCTCCGCGGCCCCATTGCCCCTCCCGGGGGGCGGGGCCGGGCCCTACCCCGCCCTCCCCGGGATGGCGGCGCCGCCGCTTCCGCCCTTCCCGCCGCGACGTCACCGCCGCCGTCATCGTCGTCGTCACCATCGTCATCGGCGGCGGCGGCGGCGCGGGCGGCGCGAGGGCCGCCGGGAAGGGCGCGCGGAGGCGGAGGCGGTGGCGGCGGCGGCGGCGCTCCCAGGGCGGCTGTCCCGGCGCGCGGGGCGGGAGCGGCGGGTCCGCGGGGGCGCGCGCCGCTCCGCGCGCTCCTCCCCCTCCTGCCCGCGCCGCTCCGCGCCCAGGCCCGGGAGGACGGACCCCCCCCTCGCCCCCTCCCACCCTCTCCGCCCCGGGCGGCGGCGGAGGAGGCGGCGGGGAGCGGCGCGGCAGCGCAAGGAGCAGGTGAGTGCGGCGGCGGGGAGCGGCCGCGGGCGCGGAGGGTGGGGCGGAGAGGCGGAGAGGCGGAGAGGCGGGGCGGGCCCCCGCGGTCCCTTCCCCCCGCCCGGCCTCGGCCTGGCCCGGGCCCCGGGCGCGCCGGGCCTGCAGAGAGCGGCGGCGGGAAGGGCCGCGCTCCCGCCCAGCCCGGGCCGCACGGGCTCCCCGGTGAACGCCCGGAGGCGCCGTCCCGCCCTGTGCCCGGGGTGCCCTTCCCTCAGTCGGTGGTCGTGCTGGAGTCTGCTTCCCTTACACTCCGATATTTATTCCCTGCTCAGGGGGTTGCTTTGGTTGGATTTTGGTTTTGTTTGGTTTTGTTTTTTGTTTTGTTTTGTTTTTTCTACTTCAGTAGCGCTCTTCTCCCACTTTCTGGCAGTAAAATAGTTTCTGCTTTGTGTGCTCAAGAGGGGCTGCTAATTTGGCTTGTATGAATTCACTCCTCGCCATTCCTTCAGGCAGCGGCTACAGCTCACTCCCATCCCTTCAGAACTTGTAGCCGGGCACGTTGGGGTGGTGTGTTATGGGTGGTCTGCCTGGGGCCTCGCCTTTGACCTCTCCATGGATTCTCACTCCACCGTTGATTTCTTGTCAACCTTCTGCAGGACTGTTTGAAGATCAGGTGTTTGACTGTCAGTGGGTGGGTTGGTTAGCGACCAGCGCTTTGAGGGATCTTGGGCTGGTGATGAAACACTCACGGCTCCTCTGTGCACACGGGAGTGGACAGACTCAGTCAATGTACCTGTAACACGAAAGAATTGTGGCTTTATGTGGCCATGCCCGAGATAACACACCGTGCTTCTCAGCGTGTTTGCTGAGTGACAGCACGCCAATGTGCTGATCCAGCTCACGGATTGGAGTACTGGAGTTCACTAAAGCAGAGTGAACTTGGACCTGTCCACACCAGTGTGCACAGACTGTCCCTTAGTCTGGGCAAACATCTTCTTTGAGTATGAAGACTTTGTTAGACAAGGCATGGAATACTCTATACTTCTGTTATCGTTCTGGGACCTGATGTTTTCATTCACCTGTAGAAAGCCAACCATGATTTTATACTTGTGCAAACATAATTAGTAGTTGCTTATTGCAACTAATGGAGAAATAATATATGTGAAATTAGAGGGGTAGGTTCAAGTTACTGTGGTGATGGGTTACCAGCAAGGAGTTTTTAAATTTGGATTAATTTCTAGTTTTGTGTCAAACAGGCTTCGCTCTGTGAGTATTTGACTGCTCTTTTGGAAGGTTCATTATGGATGCATTTTATTATTTTTAGTAATATTTTTAGGTAGTAAACCCATGGAGCATCTTCAGGTATTGCTATTTTATTAGCAATGTGATGTGGAAGTGTTAACATTGTAATAGGACCCAAAATATTTTCAGGTAAAAACTCTTCATTCAAAGTGCAGGGAGCCATTCTCAAAGCTGTTAGTTATTTAGTTTTCAACATGTACCTAGTTAGTTTCTCAAGGAGTGTTAATAATGGGTTTGTATCTGAACTTCTGTAGGACTTTGAAGTAATTTTGCTTGTTATTTGAAATGGCCTATTATTTATCTCTTCACAGGTAGGATTTTCTGAAGTGATGTTATGCTTAGTTTGTGTGTGGTGTGGTGTGCATGCGCAGACATTGACGTGCTTATGAGTGATGTCTTGGACTTCCTAAAGAGATTTTCATCATTAAATGTTTTCTTAGTTTTGAACTTTGCTTTTGTTCTGTTACATCTCAGTTTGAAGTTTTCCTGTAGAATCCTTCAGGATTCATTTTTTCAAGGGGCTGAATTAGGTTTTTCTAACAGAAAACCAGGGGTTTCAGGTATCTCTTGCTCGTAACTTATGTAGTATCACACTGATCTTGAAGAAAAATGTTTAGCATGCTTGACACCAAAATATAGGAATACTGGTAATAAAAAATACAGAATTTCAGTGAATGCTGTGTCAGTCATATCACGCCTCATTGATTTCAGTTCGTTGGTCAGTGCCCACCAGGTGCACTCACTTCTCTCAAGTCTGTCACATTTTAGATGATTCATGTAAATAACACTCTGTGATGTGTTCTCCTTCAAATGGTAGGGTAATTAATGTCATTAACAGATTGTCTCTCGCCTTGGGAAAGTTACTTCATTTAAAGAATAACATAGATGCATCTGTGAATGAGTTATCTTAGTGTTATAATATTTCTAATTTACTGTAAAGGTTGTCATGGATCTTATTTATGCATGGAAAAGTGATAATTTACAGTTAAAATTTTAGGTATAGAATTTATTTTAGGAGGGTAAAGTTAACTTTGCTTAGTTTCAGAAACTTCATTTTGTTTCACAAGTAGCAGAAAGTTCACTGCCCCTAAGTAGAGTCAGCAGTGCAACATCATGTACCTGAAGTAGAGAAGTGCATAATATTCTACTTAATTTTTTAATTTTTTTAAGTCCTGGTAGTAATTGTTTGAACTGTTGAGAGTGCTTAAGGCTCAGTCCACACTGGTCCTCCCAGCTGTCTAATCCCACATTAGTGTTTAATGAGGAGATGGTGATTCAGAGGCACAGACATCAAATGGAAAGTCACTGCCCTGGCCATCAGCGTGGGATTGATAGCTGGACTGTGATCATCAGTGGTAAACAGGAGAAGGTGAAAGTGTTTGAGAAGGGGAATCTTTATGGGATGTTCCATTTAAATTGTTCTTGGTTCTCCATTAATGTGCAGTCTGAGAAATTTGGAAATTAAACACATAAATTTTTCCCTCTAACAGTACTTGTTTATGGGCAAGGAACCTTCTCAGAAACACAAAACCTGCCCATTATCCATCTGAGATTTTCAGTACTGTTTTAATGGTCTCTTTATTTTTCCAACTCACGTGGTCCTCAAAGAATGAAAATGGGACTGACTGCATTTGCAAACACAGTCTCTCAGATGCAATGCTTGACAAAGTGAAATTCCTCAGTTTGCCTCAGAATAATGTGTCTGGGCTCTAATCCTGCAGACTTTGATAACATCTATATTCACTTAGCAGTGGAATGTCTTGCAGCACTTGTTACATGAGCGAGGCCTTCATGTGATAATATGTGCATACAGAAAGTAATATGCTGTGCACTCACAGCATGCTGGATTTGTTTCTGTAGAGTAATCTATCATGAAATATCTCTTCTGTTAATAAAGGATCTGTTGTTAATTGCAAACTGGTAGATACCGGCCAGACTATGAGGACAGAATTGACAGATTGCTACCTGAAACAGCACAGGTTTTTGTTTCTCATTTTGAGTTGTTGGTTTGGGATTTTTTAAATAGGGGGTTTTACAAACCTTAGAAGATTCAAGGTTGAGTGGTATTCTTAATTTCCTTATGCTAAAATACAGGGGAAAAGGCAGTTGGAATTAAAACTATCTGTTCAGTTATGATGATGTTGCCCCCTTCATCCTCTTCTTGTTTGTAACTATCCTATTAAGCCTAATCATCATCATAACTTCCTATACAAGTTAATTCCAAAAAGGTTCTAAATGCTGGGTAAAAATTAACATTTAAAATAAAAGTTTTGCCTCTGTTTCCTTGAAAATAAAAGTACTTTGGAAATGAGGCAAAATGATTGTGATTTTTCTGTATGCTGCTACAATGCCAGTGTGTGCTGTACTTGCGTATTAGATAGGCTCATCTGTCCTTCATGTGTTGAACCCTCTCTCTATGCCATTACCAGTGTCATTTATCTAATCCTTTTTATTTCAGATATGGCTCTTTTAACTGTAAATATTTACTCCAAATTAGGTATTTGTTATGTGGTTGTCTTATTAAAAATGCTTTTGCATGTGTCAGTTGATTTTTATATCTTCTATTAAAAGGGTGTGACTGTGTGAAACTGTAGAAATTTAGTAATTTTTTTCTGAAACTCTGTGAGAATCCTGAAATGGAAGGGTGCTCAACTAGATGAGATGTGGTATTGTTTTGCTTTCTAACTTTAATGGTTTATCCTGTCAGACTTTTTAACTATTGCTGCACATTGAGCTGTCCACAATGACTCCTAATTATTTTTCTCAGAAGACTGGACTAATTTGGTCTCATCAAATATTTAAACAAAATCATTTCTCCTTGTGTGCATTGCATTATATTTATTTGCATTTCATCTGCTGTTGTGTTACTCAGTTCTCTAACTCAATTAGATCTTTCTGGAAGTCTCTATTCTCCACAGTTCTTACTAACTCAATTTCATACTACTGGAAATTCTAATGTTTGAACTATCTGCTTCCACTAATTGTTGTTAACCATTGTTCTTAATGTTTGATATCCACCATATGGTTAACTTCTGCCCTTCCTGAACATCTTGGTCTTGATTATCTGAACTTTATTTATGAGATAAAATTCTTCAGATAATCAGAGGCTTGGAGAAGGAGTTGGTAGAGTAGCGGTCTACTGAGAAATCTCAAATACACAGTGTAAACTTTCTTACTTCTGTTGTTTATAAAGGAGCTAAAGTACTTCACAAGAGCTTCAGCACAGCATTTTGTTTGTAGAGAGTGCACAGGTGTCAGACTCCTAGGGAACTCTTGTCATGGAAGTAACTAGGGTTCAGATAATGAAGTGTCCACGTTTATACATGATGAGATTTTGTTTCTATCAAGTGTAACCTTACCATACTGATACACGGGAGCATATTGCTGATCATATGGTGAAAATGTGCATTAATCCTCTCTGGTGGGTGTTAGTTTAAATGTGTATTATTCTGGCTTTATGGATGAACTTTGTCATTTGTAACCTGTTTGTGTATGAGATAGTTTAAGTGTGTGTGTGTATTCTAAATGCGGTGACACTTGCTTAGGAGCAGAAGAGGCAGCAGCAGAAGGGTCGGATATTAGTGTTTGGCTAATCATGATTACTGATTAATGAGGGTGATGGCACATTGCAGTACAACAGAGGCAGTTTTTTGAGCTGTATATAAATTGTTGAGCACCTGGCAGGTGTTCCCAAATTGATTTTATTTTCGTGTAGATCAACTAGAATGTAAAGAATGGACGATAATTTTTGAGGCCCATTTTGCCCTTTTTGTACAATCTGTCTGTAGTGCTAAATATATGTTTCTTTTTTTTCTTAAAACATGTTTTTTTTCCTATAATTCCTTCCTTTCTCAGGTAAGATAAATTGTGGCTTCTTGTTTATCAAAGTTATGTTGTATTTCCTTTAAAATCTGTTTTTTTTTAATGAGAAGGAGCTACTTTTTGAGCAGCTTAAGAAGTACATCATCATTATGGAGTTGTTTGATTTTTTTCCTAAACTCATGTAATTCTAAATAGTTATAGGAGTCAGACCGATAACAAACACAGGCTGTGGATGATGCCAAGATGGTTTTCAGTAGGTTCTCATACACAACAAAGGGGGGAAAAAATAAAGCTCTCATTTTTTGAAATTTGTTTCAAAAGTGGGAGTCATTTTTAGTGGTTGGAACTGGTTTCTGAGAGGTTGGTGAAATAACATTGAAGATTCTGTTCACTTCAAGTCATTGGAGTTCGTGCACCAAAAATACATGATGAAAGAAAGCATCGTCCTGTGTGGTGTTTGCTGCCTAAATGAATAACATGTCATATGATCTTTCCCAAGGGGAAGCTGAAGAATCCAAAGCAGGTCATGAAATAAAATGAAAAATTATGATTACTGGTGTTCAGCTGACTAATTGAAGTCAGAAGCATTCCTTGTTATTAGGTACATTTCATTCATTTATGACTTCTTTTTCTTTCTTCATCACCTCTGCAGCAACTTCTGCAACGTATATCATACTATTTTATTCATGTGAATTCAGTGTCAATAGCCCCAGACTGAAGGATTTTACAGTTTTGCTTTTTTTTTTGGTTGAAGTAGTACAAAATGTCAAAAATTAGAAGGAAGGTCACAGTGGAAAATACCAAGACCATATCCGATAGCACATCCCGAAGACCCAGTGTGTTTGAAAGGCTTGGACCCAGCACTGGAAGTACTGCAGAGGTGAGTTGTAAAAGCATTCTTCTTTTCCTCCCCACCCCAGCATCTTCTTTTCCAGGATTTATGTGGTGGGAAAGAGTAGCTCACAAGCACCAAATGCTCAGATGTTGCTGAGGTTAAGTAAAGGTGAAAAGAACTTAACGCATGGATGTTCAACATGCTAATACTAGAACTTTCAAATACCGTGTGTTGTGCCAGCTTCTGGAAGGAGCAGTAGTACTGTGCATAGTACTGTGCATATTAATAATATTTCCACCAACCTAAATTTTTCTCTGCCAGACCTAATGCTCTTTGTTGATTTTTTTTTTTTAATCAATTATATTACTGGTGGACAGAAATTACAGATAAATGGGACTTAATGTGGAGTCATTTGTTTGTTCTGCCACACTCACACCAATGGTATTTCCAGAAAGGAGTGTGAAATTCACCCAGTAATGTCTGTCTCTTAGACACAGTGCCGTAACTGGCTGAAGACTGGCAACTGCCTCTATGGGAACACATGTAGATTCGTACATGGCCCTTCACCACGAGGTAAAGGCTATAGCAGCAGTTATAGAAGGTAAATCAAGAACTCACTTTGAATTCTTCACATGCTGTAGGAAAATAGCTTTTGCAACTGTCTTTTGTTTTGTTGGCTTTTTTTTTTAAAGTGAAATGCTGTGGTGTGCCTGATTGTATGTTACATCAATAACCAATTGCCTTATGAAGCTGCTTAAAACAATTATTTTGGCAATGTGCAGGATTTTTGTGTGTATACAGCTTTAAAAAAATGAATAGAGTCGACTGGATTAACTATATATTACTTGAAATGGGAAGTTCAAGTACCTTTTTTGTTTTGGCATAGTGTCACTGCAGCTTTGTATTCTTTTCTGTCCTGTACTAAAATGCTGGTTTGCAGTTAGTTACAGCAGAGCTTACACTCACAGCCCTTCTGCCTTTGCTATGTTCTGTGATGAATGTCTATCCTTTCTCTCCTGTTGTGAGAAAACACTTCTCTTCAAAACATGGCTTTGTGACTTTATCTATCAGATACAGAAAAATGTCCTGTACTGTAGGGGGAGTTCTAAAAAGTCACCTCATTTTTCAGAAGAGAATATTTTTTATTATATATCTTCATATGTTACTAACATTTAAATTTTTTCTCCAACTGTCCTTCATGTGGCATAATGCCTGACTTACTTGAAACCAAGTATGGCAGTAAGCTTGTAGTATTCTTGCTATAAAGGACAGAAAGACGTTATGGTTTTAGGATAGTTCTCTTGCTATGAAGGCTTCACTATTTACAAATAGCTGTCCTTCATAATGCCAATATTACCTACATATTGTGGATGGGCACACTGAAGCGTCAAAGAGTAAAGCAACAACAGTAAGGCTGGCATTAGGTTAGGGTTCTGTCTGGTTCTTTTTCCTATTCCTGTGGCATGATCTTGACTTTGCTTGTTTGATCTTCCATTGCTTCTAAGGTGGTAGCAGCTGGGATACAAAATACATCCCTGAGTTTAATGTTTCTTTTGGTGTGTAAAAGATTTTACTCTGTTCTGCACTGAATGCTCCAGATGAATAAAGTGAGTGATTTACTGGTTGGGATTAATTTTTAAAACTGTTATAATGTCACTTTCTCCTTGCTTCCAGTGTTTGGAACACTCAGTGCGTAGTTCTGCTTGGTCATTTGAAGAAAAGTGACATTTCTTTTAATGATTAAAGCTGTATTTCTGCTTCACTGTAACCACTGACATTTAAGGAAAATGTTGATTTCCTTCTCATTGCTAACTTTTTTCCTAGGACTATATGAAAAGTCAAAGGACAAATCTTCCTGCTTATTTGCTTGGCACATTCAGCATTTAATAGATCTTAAAAGTAAGAAGGGGGAGGAAGCCCACCACCCCCACACACCCCCTACAACAGACAAATGAAAAAACTGTGCCTTTTTCAAAAGTTTCCACTAATAGCTCTTGGCCAGGCATTGAAAAAGCTGGTACATAATATGTACATAATAAAGTGTTGGCATTTTAATGCCATTTAACATTAGAGAGATTTTCACAAATGTTATCCAGGCATTTCAAATGCAATTTTATTTGCTTCAGGCAAGCCAAACTAATGCTGCTTCCACATCAGTTCAGTTAAAGCAATACTCTTGTTCAAGTATCTGGGATAACAAAATGGCAGTGTGTCTACGTGAGTTCAGCCACGTCTGCCAGGGAAGTCTCATCTGCTTTGCAAGGAGTTGGGTAGGACAAAGCATGTCTTGCTGCCTTTCTGTCTTCATACCTTCAAGCTCCATACCTGTCTGCAGTAAATCCTGTTTTTAATGGTTTTATCTGACCATGATGCCTTGCATAGCTCAAAGCATCACCAGACAGCAGAACACTTGACTCTAAAGTATGAAAAAAGATTGTTCCATTTTAGCACTAATGTTGCCTCTCACAGCATGAATTTTAATCTTGCTATAAAAATAAAACCTAACTTGTTTTTACATGAAGCTTGCCTGATGATTGTATGAAGATTTCAGTATTAGACCTGCCAGTCTTCCCAACATCAGAATTAAGGAGAATCTAACAAAGAGCTGTGTGTAAACATGCTATCCCACGAGGAATTTTGCTTTTTCTGCACTTATGAATTATTGGTTAGCTGCTTGGCAGCTTCCTGGCTGGCTCCTTCCTGCAATTGTCAGGATCTATGCCATTGCTGAGCCCGTTTCTTAGTCTGACTGGGGCCATCACAGTGCATTTAAAAACCAAACCAGCAGTCATATTTAGGAAAGAATGTATGGATTTTGAAATATTGTAGTATGGGAAGCTGGAAAACAGGATAGTGTTTCTTGAGCAGCTATAATAGGTTTAATATTATATTATAATGGTATTACATAATACATATGTAATATTGGTGTAATATATATGTAATTAATGACAATAAATATTGCTCATCTGCTTGTATGCACACGTGTGTTCTCACACAGGTGCACAGAGCTATCCTCAGGTAGGTGTGTTGCAAGGTGTGCCTGTTGCTGGATACTTGTTTCTGACACTGTAAGAAGTACAGGAGCAAATGAAGGCACTGTTATGAATGCACATGTCCTAAATGCTGCTGAACATGGAGAACTGAACTGGTGCAGGAAGTAATGCTGTTTAAAATCATTTAACTGCTTTAGAATTTGAAATTAGGAAATTCTGCATTTAGGCCTTATTTAAAAGATAGGCCCAGCTCAAAATTTTAAAAGGAAATTGCATAATGCCTTTTGTGTGAAAGGTTCTGGCAGTTGCAGTCTAGCCACGTCATCTTAAACTACAGAGATAAAATGTCATGATCCGTTTAAGTTTGACAGTGAGCATGACCTGGAATAACCAAAAATCCCTTTTGGAGAGGGCTGGGAGAAAGTTATATGAAAATGAAGCTGTGGTACATGTAAAAGGAAAATCAGCTAGTAGACCAGCTTGTTTTTCTGTGCATTTAACCAAAGCATCTGAGAACAGTCATGGCTTCCTGTGGAATTATTATTTCTTAAAATTTGATTAATTGTCAGTCTTATTTTATTAGAGTTTTGGAGGGTTATGATGTCTTCGAGAAGGGAGAGATAGGGTGATCACAATGACTTTGTTTTGGTGCTCTCCTAAAGCTGAAAAAAGCTGACCCAGTAACAGCAAAACCAAACAAAAATTGACCAACGAATCCCAGTCCTGAGTGTGTACCTTTTAAATTTCTGTGGATTTTTTTTCATAACTTTTATAGTATTTAAGTAGATTTGAATAATGCTTTAGTAAAATACCTTTTTTCAGCATGGGAAGGAAGAAAAAAAAATTACTAATTGAGGGTAAAATGGTTTGGATTTTTTTCTTTATTCCAGCCTGTAATTTTAAAAAAAAGTATTAAAATATCAGATGTCACTCTATAAGGTACATGAGCTGCATTCAGTGCAAGTTCTCTTGCTTTCTCCTTCAGCTAATGGGATTTTTTTCCTGAAGGCATTCTTCTTGAGGAACAATATTACAAATCCTTTAAACTTAATTTTCAGTTTCACTAATCCAAATCCTTTGTATTTGTAGTTTAAATATTATTAAAAATTAAGGTGTTGAATTTCACTTTAATGCTGGAAGATAGTTTATTTATTGAGGTAGTTGATGGTTGGAATGCTTCAGAGAGTTTTGGTAATGCAAAGAATTACCTATTTAATAAGGGCGGAGTGGAAAAATACTTTGACTCATAACCTTTACTAAATCCAGATACTTTAAAGATCATATAGTCATGCATGCAAAGAAGATAACTTATTTATATTTGTATGCCAGCTGTTATTTGATTCTTAGTGATGAAAAAAGCAGAGCTCTACTCTTCTGTATGTTTGCTCTGATCTAGATTGACCTGTAATTACAATTTCATGGAGAATTAAATGCATTAAAAAATGAGAGTAGTCACTGGTCTTCGTTTCTATAGGTCCTCATACATTTAACCCTGTGATGCATTTTAAAGAATTAAATATAGGAAACAGAGCAGAGGAGGAAATGGAAAAAATACCTTTTCAAATACCAGCAGATTGAAAATTAAATGATATTAAATTAATTTTTTGTATGCATTGACTGTGAAAGACAGTTTACCCTTTATGTATAATGTGACAGGAAGAGTGGGAGAAATTAATTTCTCAATGGAAACTGAGCCTGGAGAAAAAAAAAAAAGGCAAATTTCATTATTCATATATATAAGTTTTCTAATGATAAGACAGCATTAGTATCTCTTTATGATTTTTTAGTGTCAACTGATAGGCACAGATGCAATACTTGTGTACAACCATTTCACAGAAGAGTCTGTATTTAAAGCTAACAGCCATCACAGGAGTACTAAACTCAGTATCAAGCTAAATGTATATGAAGAGAAAATTTGTTTTCTTGAACAGAAAGATTATCTAAAACAATACCTATATTCCCTTAGCTTAGAAATTTGTTTGAGTCATAGAATCACAGAATGGTTTGAGTTAGAAGGGACCTTAAAAATCAGCAGGTTTCAACTCCCCTGCCATAGGCAGGGGCACCTTCCACTGGACCAGATTGCTCAAAGCCCCGTCCAACCTGGTCTGGAACACTGCCAGGGATGTGGCATCCGCAGCTTTTTCTGGGCAACCTGAGCCAGTGCCTCACCAGTGCAATGCTTGTTCTCTTTTAACCCATAAGGGGTGAATGAACTCATGAATCTGAACTAAGAGGTGACAAAATTATAGTAGTGTAGGATGTTCCTCCTCCCATTCCACATCACAGCAATATCTTTTACAGAAACTATATGTGCATGACTAGTATTTTGTAACTAAATAATGAAATAATTATATTAATGCAAGATGGAAAATGGAAGAGGCCTCCAAAAGTTAATTTCTGGTTCATGGTCTTGCAGCAGTGTTTTCCTGTGTGGCAGCCTCACCTAGACTGTGGGAAGATCCATATTCATCTACATTCAGAGTTGTGCTTCTCAGTAACTGTCATTGCCAGTAGTTTGATTCTGCAGTAATTGTGGTTTTAAATACATATATATAGTGTATAGAAAGAGAGACTTATATTTATGTAATATATATATATAAGAATTGTTGCATCTTAGATTATGGAGAAGGCTAGATCTTGGAAGGAGTGATTGTGAAAACATTTGCATGATGGTCAGAAAAATGTTATTTATTCTGGATGAGATCGTCTGAAGCTGATCTAGAGTAGTAACTGAGTCATGCCATATATACATACAAGTAGTTTTTCTTCCTAGAGTCAAGTCTTCCTTTCTGAAAGGATTGGAGTTTTTATAAAGCTTAAGCCCTTTAGAATGGAATATTTTCTTACTCATCCACCATGCCTCTGGATGGGAGGTTTAGATTTTTCTGGATATACTAATAAAATAATAATTAAAAGACAGATAATATTCCTTTAAAAATAGTCCCATAGAACTGGTTATAATATGTTTCTGTATAATACAGGTCACCAGAAAGACCCACTGGAGATCTTCGGGAAAGAATGAAGAACAAACGTCAAGATGTTGAGGCAGAGCCACAGAAACGAAGTACAGAGGAATCATCCTCTCCTGTTAGGGTAAGAGTGGAGTTTGCAGAACTCCAGAATCCCTCAGTAGCAATTGGGCAATGTGTCCTAGAAACCTTACTGCTGTGACTTGTAACACTGAAAATGTTTTAAAGAACTGATCATTCTGTACATAGCATATCACATTTTTTGTTATGAAGTGCCTTAACAATTGTACTGTTTTGCAGTTTTATAGTGCTTACTGGTCTTTTGGTTCCCAAATGTTTTATAAATCCCACAGACTTAAAATGTGTTATAAATACTGATAAACAGGTATTTAATAACAGCGTAGACTCTTTGATTATTACCAAGAAGGTATATTAACCATTGTTTCAATCATTCACTGTTTTCCCCCCAACACTTACTCATATCCCTTGTATACATGCATCCCAACTTAAGTTGTTCATTCCAAATTTGCTTTTGATGAAACCATGCAATTACTATTGTGCTGGTTCATTTTGCCTCCCTCCTCACATACTCATCAGGCACCCCAACTGCTAACTTAATGGATTTTGCAAAAAATTCATTATTGTTCTTACTTTGTAAACATCGTTCTGCAGTCCTGTGGCCCTCAAATATCAAAATTTAATTATTTTTAAATTGTGTTACCCGTTTCTGATGTTACAAACAAATAGGGACAGAGTTCCTAGTGTGACCCTGTACTTGTAGCAATAGCACCACTGTATTCCTGCACCATGTTTAAGACCATCTTCATATGAATAATTTTTAAAAGGTTTTATTTATAAAAAAATCAGTTTTGCTTCTGCAGGTATTAACAATGTTCTATCATTTCCTCTTGGTCTGTTCCTACTTGCTGTGTAAAATGATTTTTTTTATGTCAGCTGTAAATAAATCAGCAGCAGCTGCTATCATTAAATTTAACAGAATGGCTTACCTTCCAATCATGTTTTCAGTTGCTGTAAATTTGTGTAAACTCAGTCTTTTTACTGAAATGTGTTTCTTTTATTTTCTAATAGTTTGAATAAACTGTTCAGTTATTGAGTACATGGTTGGTGGGAAAATTTTTTTTTCCAACCGTCATTAAAAATTTTGCTGTAACTTCTGTCCTGGTGCAACTCTAATTTTGATGTAATTCTTACTTTTGATTAGTTAACCTTGCTTTTTATAGTGTTCTCTTAATGTAATAATAAAATACTCTTACCTAAAACCCAAGTGAAAATGAACTGGAAGCAAGAATCCAAAGGAATTGGAGAATTAGTGTTAAAATATCAAAGAATTATTTATAGATTGAGCACACGGCAGAGTGAAAAGTGCTCTGCTTCAATCTCATAAAATGGAAGAGAGAGGAAACAGCTGAACTTTTGTTTTAATTCCATGGAGGCAACTCTCAAAATACAGGATATCAAAGAAAATATTCTGGAACAAATAGATGAAGAGGGACAGTCGTCAAGAGTTGCTTTGCAAAGAACCAGGATATCTAAAAGGACAGAAGACTCAAGTGACTGAACTGCTAAGAAAAATCTTGCTCCATCGGTAGAGCTGCTGTTACGGTGGAGATCTAATATGTGATGTTTCCATATTTTATTAAAGCTTTTGGGGTAACAGCAGAGCTTGATAAGAAAACTTTGAAATAATGAAAGGTAGCTTGTTCCATAAGAAGTTTCATAATCTTGGTTAAAAAATTAAAAAAGACACCGATCAGAAACGTTCCTGCAGATGAAATCTGTGCTTCACCAGACTACTAGACTGAAACTTTGATGGAGAGTAGTGGCAGAGAGAACTGCCTGACATAGGTCAAACCTGTTTTGAAACAAGGCTTTTGAGGCTATGTATAGATAGTCAAAGAATAGCAAGTATATTTTAGGTTTAGAAGCCAGCTAAGGGGAAAATTTTAGATTAATTTGAAATTGAATTACACAGAATGCTATCATAATTCATTTAAAGAACTATAACTTAAAAGAAAGTAGGAAAAATGTTGGACATCCCAGATGTCAAACTTTGCAGAAGATTTGAAAACAGTACTTGAGATTACTGAGGTCTGAGGAATGTCATGGTGGTTGGGAAAGATAGTTTTCGGCAGTACAATGGCAGATGAAACTTGGTGTTGGCAAGGGCAAGGTAATGCACAATTGAAGAAAGTATTTAAAACAAAAAATGAATGAATGTTTTAAAAGTAACTGAAAGCACACAGTAGAAAAATAAGTTATTGTGGACAGCTCAATGAAACCATGTGTTCAAAGTGAAGTCACAGCTGTAGAAGCAAACATTCAGGTATATAAAAATGGAATAGTAAATGATCAATAACATGCTGTAGAAATTCATGGTCCAGTTTTATTTGAAATGCTGTTTGGTTGTCATCACCTCTATGCAAGAAAATACAGTCAAAGGTCATCTTGAAGTGAGCAAAGAGAGGACAAATAAACTGGAGAGAAGAAAGGACATGGGATGAGTGCAAATAACGTATGTTTGAGAAAATATAAGTTAGATGCGTCATATTCATACTTTATCCCAGGAGAAAGAGTGGCAAATTTGAAAATAACAAGGGGAAATGCTATTTACAGTATATATAACAATTCTACCTGGTTTCCAGAAGATAGACACACAAAGCTGAATAGGTTCCACAAGAAGCTAAGACAGTATAACTAGTACAAAATCTTTTCAGAAGAGATTTTGTATTCTTCGGAGACATAAGATAACTAGTACAATCTTTATGTACTTAGGAAGAAACTTCTTATATGGGCAGTTTATAGACTATATCCCTTTTTATTTCTTCATGCTTTGTACTATTATTTGCAGAGACAATATGCTGTGTTACGTGGACACCTCCATTGAACTCAGTTGATTTTGTTTTTTCTTGGATTTGTGTTTGGAATTACTTCAGCACTGTATGTTAGTGTATCAATTATTATACAAACAATCAGATGAGGTTCCTGCTGTTACTGTATTCAGTTGGATTTTTTTTTTTTAACTTTTCACCATATTATGAGAAGACAGTTACGTTGGTGCGTATGAAATCTTAACCTGAAAGTTGTGTGTGTGATTTGGGAGAAAGAGTGGGAGGAACTTAATATACATTTAGGAAGGTTTTCATAAGGAATGTGTGTCACTTGTTTCACATCTGTGGGTTTTGTCACTGTAGCTTTTAACTATTTCCACTGGAAATAGGACTCAGCATTGTCTTCCATCTCTGAAATGGGAACAAATACCTCCTAATATCAGGGGAACTTCAGATTCATTTTCTAATGTGTTTCTGTAGCTTGTTAGTAGTTTACACTATGAAGATATTATATCTAGAGCAAAGTACTGTGCTTGCCCAAAAGGTTGTAGCCGTAATATGCATAGCTTACTGTAGGTTTAAAGGAGTCTGTGCTTTGGAATGAGTTTATTTTGCTGCTGCATGTACATGTGCAACCTGATGAGGTTGAAACCAAGATTTCTGCAATGCAAGAATTATAGGTTGTGTGAGTCTTCTGTTCTTTCCATCAGTGTTGGCAAAATAGCACTTCCTGGCTAGAAGCATGTTTCACAGATTGGACGAGTCCTTTTGTGCTTGGCCAGGTTTTTCTGGCAGTAGTGGAAAATTCAAGTAGACATCAAGTCTTGTGCTGTAGAGTGCTGATCACATGGGACAAAAAACTTATACTTGAATAGACATTAAATTAAATAAAGTATCACAGAAGTCAGCCATAGTGTCATCCGTTTTTCCCTTTCTTGTGGCGTCTCTCCTGAATATCAAAATGCAATTGTAAACATCTGTCCAATACCTGCTATGTTTATCTGTGAGCATCTACCTGAAAACAGTGTAGACCAAGTCTACTAAATCATTGTTTCCTCTTAGAACAAGCTACAGTATTTTTATTAAATAAATATATAATTACAAAAGTTTAATGTTTCTCATCTAGTAAATGGCATTTTTTCAGAATCTGCAGAGAAATAGTTAACAAGAGTGACTGAAGTGGATATGCAGCATCTTCAAGTACAAGTGAAAGACATGCTATTGGCCTTTTTAGGAGCTTAACTTACTTTATTCTTGGCGTGTTAAGGGAGAGACAAAATGGTCTGTAAGGATATGAAGGAAATATTTCATTCCCATAGTATGAGGGAATCAAATGTGATACAAGTGTAACAAGTAAAATAAAAGGAACATGTTGAAGATTTTTCACTGAGAAAAATTAGGTATGTGTTCTAAACCATCATAATTTAATTTCTTGATTTGAATGCCCCAGGAAAAGATATACTCAATTTCTAAACTAATATTTGATGTTCAAGGTGCAATGTTGTCAAAATCTTTTTTTTTGACAACTAAAGAACATTAGTGTAAAATACTGTGCTTCCCCTATATTCAGTATTTCAGTTTGATAGCTGTTTTTGTCTTCAGTTCTTCTGTAGAAATATGATTGTGCCACTACCAGATCTTTCCACTGAAAGGAGAAAATACAGGCTCTTTCAAGATGCTTGTATTGACTTGTAAGTTTGAGGAGGTAGCCATGATACATACAGGTTGTGTAGTATTTTTAACATGGGTTCTTAAATTGAACTTGAAGCACTGACTTGCTTCATGTTCTTTGATGACAAGTTATTTGATGAATTGTCTTTGAGAGTTTTTTTTAAATTGGCATAGAGAGGTTGTCCTAGTGTTTATATTTGTTTGCTTGTAAGAGGTCGTGTTGAATTAATAGAAACTAGTATTCATATTTAAGAAATTATGGTTTTGTTAGTTTATGTTGTAGGACTTAGTTGAAATATACAGTTCATTAGGACAGATGTGGCCTTCATGGAGGGTGGGCTAGAAAAATGAGAGCAGTCTTACAAAAGGAAAGAATGGTTGCAGGGAAGGCTTGTTATACTTTGAGATTTTTAGATCTCATCAGGGTAATCATCTTTTAAAGTAATTTGCTTTGGGGCATAGTAGAGTTCTGGCCCTTAGACTGAATGCCTTTAGTACATGCTGAGATGATAGTTTAGTGGATGTAGACTTGTCTGCAGCTGATGTCAGCAACCAACATGACTCAGTTAGTTATGACCTTCTGCATCATTTTAGAGATTTACATCATTAAACTAGAGATAAGTTTTTAACATTGTTACTGAATAGAAAAGGAATAGTTGAATTTTACTCATTTTTGAGTGACTGTCTGCAATTTTACATTGTTTCCCTAATGTGTTTCTAAGGTGATGTTAAGGTTTTAAATTAAATCAAGATCTAAGTCCCAATAAGGAATACCTAGTGAAATTCTCAGGCATTTCCTTTTCTTGGTGTTTCTCCCTCATACCAACATGAAAGAATACCCAGAAAAACAAAGGAGGGCACGATGTGAGGTGAGAGCAACAGGGCTATGGGACAGACTTTGCTCTTCTGGTTTCCTATTTAAATAAATTAACCTGAGATACTTCTAAGCTTGAATTTTCTTCTTTTGCTAGTAGTGAAGAAACTTTCCTGTATTCCGCTTGAGCCCAGGTAGATCATTTAGAGAATGATGCTTCAGCAGATGCAGAGGTGCAGCTATGTAGCTTTATGCTGGAATTTAGCAGGGGCACAAGAGCAGCACAGCATCAGCTGACTTGAAATTATCTTTTTTCTTGTAAGGATAGTATCTGCTTTCTTAGGTGTTCACAGGACCATCTGCCACATGGGAAATGGGTGCTGCTTGTTACTTAGACTTGTCTTGGAGACAGTGAAAGTCAAACTCAAAGCTGCCAATGGAACTTGATTTGGTTGTGTTGCTTTAGAATTTTTTCCCCTTTTGCCAGCCAAGGGTCTCTGGGTTTATTTATTTTATTATCTCCTCCCCCTCTGCATTCTTTATCCTCTGAAGAGTTAAATGGTTCCACTTCTGAGGCTCATCTGCCTTGCATATAAATGTTCTTATTTACACCTGAGAATCTTTTCTCAAGCTAAAATTAAGCTTGAGTTAGCTCAACTTAAAATTATACTCTTTAAATGTTCATTGGACTTCTGGTCTTTAGAACTTAATCTCTTCTTTCGGTGCCTGTTTTAAACTTTATTCTCTGATGTGTGCTTGACTCTTGCCCTGCTTTTAAGCCTTCTTATTTTATGAATCCTTTCTTCTCTTTTCCTCATCTGCTATTTGCATTCTGATTATATGAAATTGCATTAGAACATGTAGCCTGTGGAGTCTCTGCTTGTTTAGGAAGGTATTTGTTCAACAGGCTAAAGGGAAAAGCGCTTTTTGTACTATGAAAAAAGCCCAGCCAAAATGCCATGTAAAATACACCTGCTTCTTCAGGCTTCTTTTGAAATAAAGTTGTTTACTCTAATGCGGCACTTTTCCCTTTATAGAAAGAGTCTTCACGAGGAAGACATAGAGAAAAGGAGGATATCAAAATTACAAAGGAGCGAACACCAGAAAGCGAAGAGGAGAATGGGGATTGGGAAGCAAATAGAGAAGGTACGTATAAGGTATCGAACTGACAGTCCCCTGACACCTCAAAAAACTGTGAGATTTCTGGGCTGTGTGTAAAGTGGAATGCTTCAAGATCTGGTTTCTAGGCAGAATACTTTAATGCAGTAGCCTTTTTTTTTTTTTTTTTTTGAGAAAAACTAACAAGTTACATGAGTTGAACTGCTACAGTGGTTAAACCAACTAGCTTTAAAAACACAGGCTTTTTTTCCTTCTCTTTGGCTACTCAGGCAGCAAGGAATTTAAGTGTAGTCTACTGCATGGTGAATCTGTCACATTAAGGTCATTATATGAATCCAAGTTGCATCTAAAGTAATTTTGGAACTTGTCAGTCTGAGAAGAAAGTGTAACTATTGAATTCAAAAGTCAGCTGTTTCTGTTGCATAATTTGTAATGATATAAACTGTCATTAACAAGGTCTACATTAGAATGAGTATAGCAACAGTTGATGGTGGACATTGGTGAAATATTTATGTTCTAAAACTACTTGAAGAGTGCTAAGTGTCTTGTACTACTTTCTGTAGTCATTTTTGTATGAGTTGGTGGGTGGGAGCTTTTGAGGTTTTAGGTTTTAGGTGGTTTCATTCTTGCTGTGGGCAGTTTTCTTGTCTCCTAAGTTTCACTTCTGTTAGAGTCCTAGGTCACCTGATAGTGATGTTGCAGGAGCTTCTACAGAACCGTGGTGTTTCTGTAGTTTTCTAAGCGTCTATGTTTCAGAATTAGTTACAATGTTGCAAGAAAAAAAATAATTGCAATTCTGATCCGGTCTGAGGGAATTCAGATATAATGAACGTATTTGAAATGAAGTTCACTGCAAGTTGTAGGATGGAACTCCTTGAAAATGTCAGTAACTAGGGAGCTTTTCAATACTGTGTGCTATAAGTGTTGCAGGTCCTGTTTTGCTGTGTCTTAACCACAATACATGGAATGTATTGTGGAATGGAAAAGTAGCCGTTATATATATTCCTTCTTTTATAGATTTTTTTTTTACACACTTTAAGAAAAAATTGATATATGACATGTATACATGGAAATAAAGCCTGGCTCAAAAAAGTTTGGAACATAGAAACCAGAAGGTCTATATAAACATATGGTATGAATATCTGAAGTCTTAGACACTGAGACTTTAATCTTGAGAATTCAGCTTTTTTTTCAAAATAGTTCAATTATCAGTATATGGGTGAAGGAGAATTACTATCTGTTAATTTCTACTGAGTGCTATATAAGTAGATGGATAGACTGGGGAAGAACCTATGCTGTTAGGAACTGCACCTTTCTCTGAACTGTTCCCATGTGTTCATGACACATGAAGGCAGTTTTTAGACTGAGTTTAGTTATTGCAAAACCTTTTGTATAGTTCCTGTGTATAGGAAGGCAGTGAAAGCTACTGACTTTAATGAAATCATCTTTTCTCTGACAGATATTTTCCCAACATGCTTTTTGAGTATTAGACTTAAATAGCCATAAACAAAATTAATATAAACAAAGTGCCTAAATTCAGTTTTCAGTAAGTTTTCACTTGCCACGTTGGAAGCTTAAGATACTAACTATCCATGACTTAGTGAAAAAGTGAGAGAAATGGCACTTTTTCTAATGTGAAAACCAAACAGTGATAATGTTGTAAAACCAGATGTAAACTCTTGAAGTGTATGTTTATCCAATGAAAGAGTTCATACAGAACTCCTGTCTTATTTGAAAATAAATGTTTACATGTAATTAAGTGTATCAATTGATTTGTAAGACACTGTATTAAACAAACCCCTCTAGTATCATGCTATGTTGCTATGTGAATCTGTTTCATGTGAGTTCCCCAGTTAAGCTCTACATACTATTACTCCTTTGAAGACACACAATTTAATTTTTTTTGTTATTTAAATATAAATAAGTGGTTTACTGTGCTTCCTTTGCTACCTCAGATGAAAGAAGATAAGATGTTCTTTTTAATGAAGTTTAAGAGTTGAACTTCAGGGTGTATGGAACTAACTGGAATTACTTCAGGTTTGCACACATAATTGGAGAAGATATTTGGCATTGATTCCTTGGTCCATTCATGCAGTGCTTAAAAGTCATGGAAGTATTTATGGTTGGCATCTAGTATGCTAAATGTTATCATTATATTTTTCATAAGAAATTGTCTACTAATCTATTTACTTTTTTTTTCTTCAAATAAAGACTCTGATAATGGAGATGTTAATTATGATTATGATCATGAGCTGTCTTTGGAAATGAAGCGCCAAAAGATTCAGAGAGAACTCATGAAATTGGAACAGGAAAACATGGAGAAACGAGAGGAAATAGTAATTAAAAAAGAGGTTTGTATTATGTAAATGTGAAATTAAAAAGACAAGTCATCAGCCATTTCATAACCTTCTAATAATTTCCCAGAAAACTTAGTTTTTTGGGCTACAAATTCACTATTGTAATAGTAAATAACTGGCACCCATATGATTAGCATGTGACTTGAGTACTGGAAGTGAGTATCTGATATGTCATCCAGCACAGTAACCAAATTTTCTCCTTTAAATCAGTAGGATTTTATGCATTTTAGTGAAAACCAAAACTAGTAAGATCTGTAACAAAGAAGATACGTAAAAGAAAACACAAGGCATTTCCCAGTCTCATTTTCCAGCCTGCCTTGTAGTGACACAGCAGAGTGACAGACAAAGCTGTAGGTGTTAGAGACTGTAAAATTTTGGGGAAGATTAAAAAAAATCCTCTAAGGATGTCTTTCAGACAAATGTGATTGTTAGCTGTGAGCATACTGATTTTAAACTTTTTGCTTAACAGTTTTTGTAATGTATTGCAGAGTGCATCACCTTCTCTTCATCTGCTTTATCTGTTGTCTTCCTTTTATCTGTGTTCTTTGCAAACAGTGCGATGAGGTTGAAGTAGAGATGTACATGGTCTTCATACTCTCTCACTTGCTGAATTTACATATTTGACACACATATTTGCATGCAGTTACACTCTTGAGCGTCAATATCTTATTGGTTAATTGTATTCTTTCCTTCAAGATTTCTCCAGAGGTGGTTAGATCTAAGTTATCACCATCGCCATCACCACGAAAGTCTAGCAAATCCCCAAAACGAAGATCCAGTCCCAAATCATCATCTTCAGCTAATAAGAAAGACAAGAAAGCATCTAATGTCTCTTCACCACTTTTGGAGCAGCAGAGGTCAGTATGTAGATGCATCTCGCAAGAGAGTGAGAACAGAGAACCACACATATTTTTTACTGGAGTTTTCATAAATAATATTTTCCACTTCCCTTTCAGTGCCCTTGATTTTACAAATTTAGGAGAAGATCTCTAAATTGTGCTTTTTATATGGATGTAGTTGTCAGTTGATTATTTTTTCATGGTTTACAAGCAGATCTTTTTTCTTTGAATCTCCAGAATCTTTGTGAGGGGATGAGAAAATATAAACCATTGAAAAGTGGAAAACACTTCTGTTAGAAATGCTGCAGCCTGTGAAGCAGCCCCTCTAAACTGAAATGTTTAAAATTTGACCAACTGCATATTCTGTTGGTATTGCATATTACTGTTGAAGATACAATGTGTGACTTTCAAGGAAGAGAACTTCTCAGAACTCAGAGGATAAGAAGTGAGGGATGGGGGGACGGGAAGAATTAAGGATAAAATATGTTAAAATCATGGGGTTTTAATTGGGTGCTGTGCCACCAAAGTCAGTCTCCAAAACCTGCTTCTAAAGTTCTTGCTGGCCACAAGACGTGAATTGTTGTTTGCAGTTTTTAGATAGGAAAGGAATTACTGTAGCAGTGTAACAAGACACATCTGTGTTTACTAAAATCTCCTATTTAATCAGTTTATTAAAATCCCCTTTAAAATAGGGGCAGAATGATGTTTTTGCTACAAGAATGTGCTATAGCATGTGCTGCTATGCTGCTGACATATGCAGTGATACCTAGTTGATAGGATTTATCTTAGTGGTAAATTATGTGGAAAATACATACTATTTCATATTGTGAGTTGCATATTCAGCAGCATTTAGATGCTTCATCCTGTCAGATAGTTAACATTATATTGAAACCATGAGGAGTTCAAATAATTTTATGTATATAGTTGAGGTATTGCATTGGGGTATCCCATAGAAATGGGAGTCTAAACAGACAATGTACTGTATGGTTTTTGTCTTCTGATGTACACAGTTCATGTTAAGGGCATTTTATCTTTGAAAACGGGTTCTGTCTGAACAAGAGCAATTCCTATTATTGTTCATTTCCTTCAGAAAAGAAGGCTATAAATAGAAGAGCTCAACATGAATTTTTACCATCTCTATTTGCCTTTCTGTCAAGTTCTGCTATTGAATGGTGCTTGCTAAGGGAGTTGGTAAATGCTGTCCTAAAAGCTTCCAGGCCTTCTATGTTATAACTTTCCTGTCAACATCTGAGAAATTACTGTTTAAAATAGTTGTCATATGTTCATTTTTATACCCGCCCTACCCTGTTAATTTCTTTCTAGGAGTTCTAAAAGTAACCAGAGTAAGAAGAAAGGTCCTCGTACCCCTAGCCCTCCTCCTCCAGTACAAGAGGAAACTTCCCTGGGGAAAAAACACAAAGAAAAACATAAAGTAAAAGAACGTTCAGAAGAAAAGGCAAGGGAGGTGAAAGACAGAGGGCGTGACTTTGAAAGGCACAAGGAGAAAAAAGAGAAGCAGAGGTAAGTTATGTTGCATTATTAACTTTTAACTGTGATGTAACCTTGCTTTTAAAATTATCTTTTATAGAACACCAAATAATAAGGGTGGTATTAACTACTTTGCCAACAACCATTTCAGTACTCAGTGAAGTATTTTCAGTGTGTTATATAGATGGGTTGATAGACTATAACTATCAGATTGGTAGGTTTTAATTACATAACTTAGTAAGTTTGTAAAATGCCCCTTTGAAAGATTCATTACTTTTCAAGAATTTGGATCTTCACCAGTGGAACAGATTGCCAAAATCTTTATTGAAGTCATTCTCTGGTCTGATTGCATGCTTTTCTGAAATCTTAGAGAACTAATACCTTTATAAGTTGTGCAGTGTGCATTTAAACTTTCCCTAATCTTCAGTAGGTTAAAGTATTTTTGAAGTAATCAAAGACTACTGACATTGTAGAATTGCTTCACTTTTGCATATATACATGCCTATTTTTTTTTTTAAATGGTGGACTACTGTGGCTATTCCATTGTTTCCTGGAGCATACAGGTCCACTTAAGCTGACAGATACATGATCTGCATTTTTATATCCTGTATTTTCTTGATGAAAGCAGGGGACATGTTCTTACGTCTTACTTTGTAGCTGACTAAGGATTGGAAGAGCAGTGAATTATGTATTTTTAATTATTAAATAAATTCCACCATACCATACTTGAAAGTATTTTATTTCCCTCATGATTGCACACTCCATTACTAGAAGGAAGTCACAAGCAGTAGAAAAAAGTATTCTAGGTAGTGCTGAAAGGATCAAGACAGTACTTGTCTTATCATTGTACTATAACCAAGTATTGCTGTGGTGACTACAGCCTTATATTTCACTGCTGGATTTTTGTCTTTTTTTTCCCCTACTAATAAATAATTATTATAAATAATAATAAAAGTTTCGTAATAAGGTAGCAAAATATTTCTCCATTGGTAAGAATTCTGTTTTGCCACCACATGAAGTTTTAGGCAAAATTACAAGAAGGTTTTTTTTGTTTTACCATGTTCTAGTTTTTACAGTCCAGTGTAGCAAGAAATTTAGTACATTACTTGCATTCTTGAGTTTTGCTAGTTTAAGGTAATTTCACGTGTGAAATCATAGGTGGAACAAATGATTGTATAACATATCTTGATATGGTAATCACAGGTTCTGTCTTGGAGGTGTTTGTAGTTTCTTAGAAATGTGCTAATGCCATCTTAGCCCTGTTAAACAAGCTGCTGCTTATGTTTCCCAGGGATCCGTCTGAAAGCTCCCGTAGACAGAAACGTTCTCCTAGTCCTGCAGATCACTCTGGCAGTAATTCTTCTCCGTCCAGAGAGTACTCACCACCTGCTGCAAGGCGAAGGCAAACCTCCCGAGCTCCAGCCAAGTCAACCACTCACAAACATAACTTCTCACCCTCTCGCAGGTGGGAGGTCAATTCTGTGGATTTTATTTTCTTTCATAGTTCTGGTTTGGAAATTTCCTCTCTTGATTTGACTACTTGTTTATGTGTCTGTTGTGAATGTGTTTGTGCCTCAAACACTTGAGCTTTTTTTTTTTTTCTTGCCTAGTTACTATGTTGAGGGTACCTGTCATGTCAAGAGCACAAGTCACGATGAACGTTTCCATTTATCAGTTCCTCTCAAATGTTTTGCCTTCAGGTAGAACTTCAGGAGTCTGGAACATAGGAAAATCTTTTACCTTTGAAATGGAAATGGGCAGGATTTCTCCATTCTAGAGTGGGTAAAGTGATACACAGGTCCTGGTTCTGCACATCTTTTTTGAGAAGCAGGCACAACTGGCTAAACCGTGCTGTACAAAGCTTCTTGTAGGAAGGTTTGGGGAAGGTATCATTTCTGTTAGTTCTTGAGGCTTTGAAAAAAATGTTTTATCACCATTAAATATGGAGTAGGCTCTTTATTTTGTCCTGAAAGAGTGTAAGCTCAGGTTTAGAATAGCAGTGCTAAATACTACTGTAGTCCCATGTTTGTATAATAGAAAACAAGGCATTCTTATTTTCTTCAGCTCTGTTGAAGGATGGGGGAAGGCTCCAGATGTCATACATATTTCTGTATGCTGATAAAACAAGCAAAATAAAACCCATCCATTTAGCAATCCACAGAGTTGTAAGCAAACTGCTTGGCTTCTGTGGTGATTCAGTTCAGCTTGAATAACATTAGATTATTTTATGGGGGATGCCACTGATGGACATTTTTGCTATGTTGGATTTTCTATAGAGAAGAGTGTTCCTACTGGAGCAGTAGTACGAAGTCTGTAAAATATCTCTTCTGTACTCTTTTCCCTGTTTTTTAACTTACTCCAATGTCCTGGTTTCGGCTGGGATAGAGTTAATTTTCTTCCTAGTAGTTACTGCAGTGCTGTGTTTTGGATTTAGCATGAGAATAATATTGATAGCACACAGCTGTTTTAGTTGTTGCCAAGTGATGGTCACCACAGTTTCCCACACCCTGCCAGTGAGCAGGTGCACAAAATGCTGGGAGAGAGCATGGCCAGGACAGCTGACCTGAACTGTCCAAAAAGATATTCCGTACCATAGAGCATCTTGTTCAGTGTATAAACTGGGGGAGTTGGCCAGGAGCTGCCAACTGCTGCTCAGAGAACGGGCTGGGTATCAGTTGAGGTGAGCAAATGATGTTGTGTATCACCATTTCTCTTGGTTTTCATCTTCTTCTCTCTTACCTCCCTTTTTATTGCTATTATTGTTGCCGTCATGATTATATTTTACTTTATTTCCGTTTTTAAACTGTTCCTATCTCAACCCACAGGCTTTACCTTTTTTCTCATTTTTCTCCCCATCCTGCTGGGGGTGTGCGGGGCAGTGAGCGAGCAGCTGTGTGGTACTTAGTTGCTGGCTGGGGTTAAACATTACATTGAGTATTTTGCTTATCATTGCCTACTTGTATCAAGTATTATGCAAGGGAATGTTAAGCAGGGAAGATAAATGGGCCTTCTACTAGAAGCAAGGAAGGATATTTGAAATACTTTGTCTCCTTACCATTGAAAGCCTTCCATGCAAGCCAATTTTGGTAACCCTGTGTTTCAAAATAATGGTTTCACAGGGAAAAATAGATGTAGTCTTAGTTTAAAGACAGTAAGTCATGAAAACCTTTTGGATTCTGTCAGTCATATCTAGCCCTGACAGAATTTTACATTGACTGCTTTGGAAATGTTACTACTAATTCCAGGTCATCTATTTAATTTATGTATGAATTGTCATCTTAGAGGCATGCAGGCTACTTGTGTCCTCAGGAACAGTGAGATTTTTGAAGATAATGTTGTCCAAGTGTGGCTTTTTAACTCTCACTCTCCTCCTTTTCATCTCTGGAGTTTTGTGAAGTAGAAGGGAGTTGGGAGTTAAGGACAGTATATATTTCATGAGAAAAGATACTTGCAAGTTACTTTGATGCTGGTAAGAGGAAAAATACCCCACTACTGACCCTAAAGACTTAAAGTGTGGTTTTGTCCACCTTAGTCATATTATGGGGAATTTTGTTTTACTGTTGTGTAAATTATCTTTAGTTGGTGACAGAATTTCAAAGATCAGAAATATTTTGTATACACTTTCTTATTCTATCAGATGTGAGTTTTCCATGTTTGTGTAAACATTCACATTTGCTAACATTTTAAGTAGGTATGTGTATGATCTTCTGGATCTAAGAATTGTTTAAAAATCAATCCTTCAATAAAAGGTGTTAAAAATGAATAAGAAGGGAACACTGTTGTTTTGTAAAAAGAATTCAATACTGTTGTAAACAAAAAATCTTAGTTACACCTTGTAAAAATTATCTGTGTAATTTTATTATGAATTCCAAAAATGATTTTATATTGAAGAAAACAGTGGTTCTCATTTGGGGATGGGAAAGAAGATAATGATTTTTTTTTGTGACTCCTCCTTCCCTTCCCCTACATTCTGGTAGCTGTGTAATACAGTTTTGATTGGACAGATTTTTCCTGGGCATTAAATAAATCATAATCATTTAAAGATAAGCCAGGTATATGCAAACATATACTTGGCACCCTGGAGGGAAGTCAAGTTTGATGTTTCGTAGAAACAGCACATATTTTCAACAGTCAGAGGGTAGAGAATACAGAAATTATTTTAATTGCTTTTTTGTATGGTATGTTAAGAACTTTTCAAGTCGAATTATTACACATGCACCTGTTTTAACTCTTTCTTGCAGGTCTGCTTCTCCATCAGGTCAGCATCATTCTCCCATATCCTCCAGACATCACTCCTCGTCCTCACAGTCAGGCTCCTCTGTTCAAAGACATTCTCCTTCCCCACACCGCAAACGAACTCCTTCTCCATCCTATCAAAGGACAGCTTCCCCGCCTGCAAGGCGCTCATCTTCCCCCTATCCCCCACACTCTTCTCCACCTCAGAGGAAGCGAAGTCCTTCAAGACACCGATCTCCTGGAAGGGACAAGGGAAGACATGATCGGGATCGGACTTCACAGTCTCATGACAGGCGCCACGAAAGGCGGGACGGTAGGAATGAAAACAGCACTTCAGAATCGTTTTTATTTGTTTGCAAATTGCATTTTGAAACTTGATTTTCAAATTGTGGCTTTGTGTGCAGCCATCCCCGTGGCAAGGGGCTGAAGAAAATACTGTCTGTGTTTACTCTGCCTGTACTGGTGGTGCTGTTGGCTATCTGTTAGAGTGCCCCTGGCAGAACTGCTTATGTAGGCTCAACTGACTGTAATGGCACTTGTAGGTATCTATGTAGGTGTTCCTTGGGTAAGGCAGTGGTGGTGTCAGTAGGAAAGTGATTTTCACGGCAGGGTACATCTAAGTAACCATTTCTCTTTTCCATGAAGTGTCCGAATCCAGTCCCCACTGATTGCTGTCTGTTGTCTTTGTAATTGATATTAAATGAGGTGTGTGCAAAGAAACAGTCATTCCCTCTGTTTGGGCAATATGGGATGAGCAAACATGCTGTTTGCCTTCAGAGACAGATAACAAAGAGTACATATGTCAGCTCTATTTTAGACTGGCTGTAAACTTAGCTTCCTGTAGCTGTAGTATTATAAATATGTAATATAAAAATCCCAAGACAAATCAGACCCCCAAACTCAAACCAACAGATTTTAGCAGGGCATTGAGGCCTTAGAAGTGTTCTAAATATACCACAAATATTTTGGAAGTGTGTGTGTGTGTGTGTGTGTGTGTGTGTGTGTGTGTGTGTGTGTAGAAAATAAGAGTAATCTATGATTGGAGGAGTAATGACCCTGCCTTAAAATTATTGAAGTGTACTTACTCTTTAGTATGTTTGACATTTATTTTCATTATGCTTACTGTGTTCTGAACAGGCAAATAACTGTAGAGATTCATATTCAGAATAAGATCTTTAAAACTTACTAGATTTATAGATAGATAACCTGGCATGGTCTTGTCCTACTTATGTATTACTTTTTATTCATTAAGTGTATTTTGAGTATGTTGTTTTGGTGTTATTTGTGTGCTAAATGTTTGGTTGCTCCAATTAAGCCATGTATATAATATTCTTTTGAACGTTTTACAGAAACAAGAGGCAAGAGAGAAAAGGAAAGAGAAACAAGAGATGATCGTGATTATGACCAAGAGCAGAGTACCTCCAGGGACCATCGGGATGACAGAGAGTCTCGTGATGGAAGAGACCGGAGGGACACGAGAGACACCAGAGATCGGCGGGAGCCACGGGAATCCAGAGATACTCGGGACTCCAGAGACACCCGGGATTATAGCAGGGATACCAAAGACAGTCGTGACCAGAGAGACTCGCGCTCCACACGAGACTCTCATGACTACAGAGACAGAGAGAGTCGTGATGCCCATAAAAAGGATGACCAGTATCAAGACGACTTGCGCAGCTATGGAAGATCCCATGGCAGAGAGGAGAGCTCTCGGGCTGAAACAAGGAATGACTCCAGAAGTGATTCCAGAAATGAGAGCAGAAGTGATAGAACTGGCAGAAGTCGAGGCAGAGGTCCAGAATTATCTGACAAAGGTATTGCATAATTTTAAAAATTCACGTGTCCCTATCGTTGAAGATCAAATATTTGCATTCATACTGCCTTGTTAAATATTTGATATGCAGGTATGCCAGACAGTTCATGCTTTTAAAGCTGTGTTCAATTCTTTTGTCATTAAATTAAAACTGTTGTTGAACCTTATAGCACTTCTGTGTTCTCCATTCATTAAAGTGGCATCACATTGATATTCTGCCATCCCATTTTAAACATCACTCTAATGTTTCTGCAGCCCTAGGTTTTCCCATTGGCTACAAACACAGTAAGAGGCTGGTGTGTAAATTCATAGGAGGTAGTACATCTCAAAGCACTGGGCAGCAAGTTTCTTATGGTCTTTCAAAAACAGCTGCATGTCTTGGATGCCTGAAAACCATCTTTCACATACACCACCTCTCCCTGCCTCACCACCCTACCCCATCTGATTTCCAAAAAGTGTGACTTTAATCTTTAAAATAGTTTCTGAAGTCTGATGCATTAGTAATGATAATTATAATAATAATAAAGTACAACTCTTAATAATCTGTAATTTATTTGGCTCTTTCAGGCTTGTTGTGACATTTTCATTAGGGGAATTACATACAGTTTTTACTGGGAGAATGATGTCTGCTTTCTCTGCCTATTCTTGCTGCACTATTAGCTTAGAGCCTACTCAGAACAATTGTGAACTGACTTTTGGACTGATATTTCTAGTCAGGAGACCTCATACTATGACCAGGGGGTGAGGATTTAGAAAGTCTTGATTTTGCAGTTTGCAAATAATAAATTTACAGTTAAAACATACGAAATTTGAGTTATTGGTTAAGTAGAGTTTGAAGTTATGATCTTAAGTCCATGAACAGCTAATTCAGATTTATTAGATGTTAATACATCAGTTGTTATAAAATATCAGTGCATTTCCTTATGTGTGGAAGCTCATGCTTTGTGTTGCTATGTCTCCATTAGGGAGTCGGGGGACTAGAGGATCCCAGGTGGATGGTCACAGCAGTAGTGGGAACTACCACGACAGCTGGGAGTCGAGGAGTAGCTACGCTGATCGGGATCGCTATGACAGTCGGGATCAAGCAAGGGATTCCTCCTTTGAAAGAAGACATGGTGAACGGGACAGGCGTGACAACAGAGAAAGAGGTATTTTAATGTCTGGTTTTACTCAAACGTCTGTAGTTAAATGTACGTGTACGAATGTGTGTTTCCCTCTTTTCTACCTTGTTCTGCCTCTACTGATTCATAAATAGCTCATCTGACACCACACGCTGACACTGCTCCTATTTTTGTTAGGAGATGATCATTCGTTGGCATTGTATGCACAAATGCTGTCACCTTTCTGCAGCCCTATGGCTTGATATTGGTATCTTCTGTGTTTATTCATCTGACTAGTATTTAAACAAACTAAGCTTCAAGGAATTTCATTGTACAACTTCACTCTAAAATGTTTTTGCCTCCTCCTTATCCACTTCATGTTACATAAACATGTTAAGCTTAGAGTCCATGTAAGCTTAGAGTCATGGTTGAGTTTTGTTACCGGTTCTGTTTGTCTGTATAGAAACATTATGCTTTTGTACTGTAAATTGCTTGAGTGTGTTTTGAGGAAGGCCTAAACTAGACTGACAATTATGGACTACTTGCCACTAAAGTAAGTGACAATTTTAATTCATTCCTTATTCAAAAATTTATTGTCTGGGGAGTTTAATAGTGATGAGTGCTTTGCAGTTGTCAATAATAATTAGCTAGTAAGCATTGATACAGATACCAGTGGTGATGAAAACAGCATGCAGGACTTACAGTAGTCTTTGGCATAGTATGCAAGATATCAGACTTTTGTACCAGAAAGTGTACTGTGTTGGCTTGAAGGAACTTAGTACCAGCTTACATTCTGGAATATATTTGTATTGCTCACCAATTAAGAGAATAGGAGGAGTTGGGGAAACAAAAATAGCGTGAAAATTAAAAGAGGAGCTGTGAAGAATAAACATAAAATTACAGTAGGTTCTTTTCTGTCATGAGTTTTGGTTTATAGGTAACAGATACATTCTAGCTACTGTGTAATTTCAGTTTTTCAAAGAGATACTTTGTATGCCACTTTGAAAGATACTTTTTAGCCTATTGAAACAGATCTGTTGTTGCTTGTTCTTGTGGAAGGCTCCTTCAGATTCTCTCTCATCTTCAAGGCAGGATTTCAACAGACTTAAACTCTAGGGTTGCTTTTTCATGTCAGCTGGAAAATCCTGAAGACTGAATGTGTCCTGGGGGTTGGCTTTTGCAGTCTAGCTTTAATCTCTTTCACTTCCTCAGCCCAAATAAATCCTACATATATATAATATAATTTTGTGCCCTTCGTATCCTAGCAAGTTTTTAATTTATTAAGAAAAACAACAAACATCCACCCCCCAAAAAAATCAAAACAAAAACCCAAACCAACAGAAGAAAGCTTGGAAATAAAAGCTTGTAATGACGACAAAATAAATTTCTAGTAGGGAAGTTGCTTTGAATGGGTCGTTTCCCTTTGGGGGAAAAATATAGAGCGTGCATTCAAAATTCATTGTCTTCTTCCTTAAAAATTTAGATCACTTTTTATAATAGTAAATCCTTAGAGTTATAATTCAAGACAGTTTTCCTAATTAGACTACAGTTTTAATATCTGTCATTTTGAGAAAAATTGAGATAGATTTTGGTTCTGTGATATGCAAGGAGTGTGATTTTAAAATGCATGCTTGCAAATTTGAGCTGTCTTTTTTCAGCTAAGGCGAATATGGGAGTTTTCCAAACAACCACTGGAACAGTACTTTTGAAAATGAAGTCACATAAGAAGTGCTATCTGCATTTAACTGTCTAATACACTTGCACTGTTTGATTCGCATAAGACTTTCATGGGGGCATTTTGTCACCAAAACTGACATAACAAATAGAAGTTACTGAAGTTCTTTATAAAATCTAATACTTGGTATGCACACTAAATCATATTACAGTGTTGTAGGCCCCATTAAAAGAATGTGAAACCTGTTCACGGAACCGATTGCGTGGATTGATGGTTTACCTTTTTAAAAAGGCAGAAATGTCGCTCAGCTTTGCTTTCAATTTTACATGGTAACAGGGGAACACTAAATCATTGTTAATTCACTCAGAGATGAAAATTGATTAAACTGATGGAAATTCACATTTTATTGATTTAGTTCTGTCCAAACTGTGCCTGCTCACGCCTAGTGGACATTGCCTCAATTTACAGTGAAGTGCACTCAGCCTCAGAGTAATGGAGCGAGAAATACCAACCTCTGTTCATGCCATTTTTTTCCTCTTTTGTATAGTTTTTGTATATATATGTTGTAGGAAAATAGTTTTATTGATTTGTTGTGGCTCAAATGCTACTAACATGAGCATAGAAATTGCTATGAAGTAGTCAAAACTTACAGAAATACTCAAAAAATAATCCAAAATAGAGTGAAGAATATTTAGATAGGTCTGTGGAGAGTAAATAGAATTGAATAAATCAGATTTCACTGTCCTCCTGGATCAGTAGTTTTCTACATGTTTAGTTTTCCTTCTGACTCTAATCCACTGTCTGAACAACAAACTCAGATTCTAAACTTTTAAGATTCTGCAGTAGACACAAATGAAAACTCTGGCAGCTCTGCTTCCCCTATCTCATCCTTGCCTCTGCCTATCTTGTAGATTTGATTGTGTGTTTCTGTGCAGGGATCCCTTCTGTGATGAGACAGGCCAGTCTTTCTAATTTTGCAGAAACTTTTACTCTGTGTTGTAAATAGTTTGAGTCCTTGTAAAGCACTTGACTCCTAATAGATTCAGGAAGTAAAATCTTTGTACAGAAGTCTTAACATTTCCTATGCATGCTATTCCCAGCTTTCTAAGATCTTACACCAGATTCAGAATCATTGAGTAATGCAGTTATAATAGCTACATTGTGAAGGAGGCATACATTTGTCTTTTGAAGCCATTCAGAAAAATCTGGTAGAAAATTAAAAAAAATTTGACTACTTTTGGTTAAGTAAGCAAAGGCCACTTCCTAAATGTTGAAAAATTTCTTCAAAATTAGTTCTGCTTTTGTTTTTCTTGCTTCTCAAAGGGAATATTCGGGTTTCTGCAGAGAGTTGCTTTTCATTTAATGCAAACCAAGATCTGGATCGTCAAGACAAAGGCTCTTGTTTTATTAATGTAGTGGAAGCAGTGTTTATCTGTTTAGCACTTGGTAATCAAACTTGCTTCTGTTTGCAGATCAGAGAGCAAGCTCACCGGTACGACACCAAGGACGGAGTGACGATCTCGAGCGGGATGAGAGGAGAGAGGAGCGAAGGGTGGATCGGTCTGATGACAGGAGAGATGAAAGGGCTCGGGAGAGAGAGCGGGAAAGGGAGAGGGACCGAGAGAGAGAAAGAGAAAGAGACCGGGAAAGAGAGAGGGAGAAAGAAAGAGAGTTGGAACGAGATCGTGCTCGGGAACGGGAGAGGGACAGAGAGCGGGACAAAGACAGAGACCGTGAGCGGGACCGAGACAGAGACCATGACAGGGAGAGGGAACGAGAGAGGGAGAGGGAGAAGGAGCGGGAACGAGAGCGAGAGCGGGAGGAACGAGAGAGGGAGCGAGAACGAGAGAGAGATCGGGAGCGGGAGCGTGAAAGGGAGAGGGGTCGAGACAGGGACAAAGAAAGAGACCGCCAGAGAGACTGGGATGACAAAGAAAAAGGAAGAGAAGACCGCAGGGATAAGAGAGAAGATATTCGAGAAGAAAGAGGCTCAAGAGATGTCCACGAGGAAAGAAAATCCAAGTAAGTGGATCTAAATGTTACTTCAGTCAAAGAAAAGAAAAGGCAGTTTTTTACTGTTGGATTTGGTCAGTTAGTAGACAGGGGAGTATCTTAAGGAAGAAGACATCCTGTTTATGCATAGTCTTGGTCTGGAGCTGTCTCCCCTGCATCTGTGTGGCACATGGTGGTAGCCCCCAAATTGGTACTGGTGAAGTTATTCCCGTGGTTTATTAGTGCTGAATCATGGAACTACTATGAGCTAAGAGCTGAGTCAGACGATGTAATTTTCCCTTTTATGCATGCTTGAATTGTCTTGCCTTTAATAATAGAGTCATTAATGGAAACGTAGTAGAAAACTGTGGTACATTATGAAACCTGAAATTCAAATAGCAGCTATCTAGGTCAGGGTTTGTGACTTTGTTAATTAAATTCCTTTGGAACATGCATTACCCTTTGCACTACCAAATTTCCAACACCAGAAGACTACCAGTGAAGGTGTGAAAAATATCCCCAGTATATGTGTTGTGCTTGCTTTAAGTGCATAGCTGTTACTTGGAATGGCAACTTAGAAAACTACAGAACTTCATGACATCTTTAAATGTCTTCTGTATGAGGCGCTTAGACTGCAGGGATTGTATTGATGATAAATTCAAAGCATCCTGAAGAAATTTGATGGTGCATGTTCCTTTTGCAGGAAGCGTCACAGAAACGAAAGCAGTCCAAGTCCCCGTCAGTCACCTAAACGTCGCCGTGATCATTCCCCTGATAGTGATGCTTACAACAGTGGAGATGATAAAAGTAAGTGGGAGTGGGCTCTCTCTGCAGCTGGACCCAGGTTATCTTCTGTCTATGGAAAATAACCTGCAATTTTAAATAGAAAAAACATAGGGAAAATTTTGTAAGTGTTCCCCATATTTTTATAAGCACTGCCTTTTTTCTTCATCTTTATTTGTTGTTTATCTTCATTTAGTCACTAGGTATTATGTGTGCCAGGTGATAGTGACTTCCACAGCTCCTGTTTAAGATATATATTTACCAAATTGGATATTGTCTTTTGCTGCTACAGCAATAGAAAAATCTAAGAAATCTTAACTGAAGTAATGAGTTATGTGTTTTAATGGACACTTTTTTTGGCACACAGAAGACAGCAAATGCTCACACATTCTCCTTTCTACACAATAAAGGTACATTCTTTTTTGCACTTTGCAGATGAAAAGCACAGACTCCTGAGCCAGGTTGTGTGGCCACAGGATTCCCGGTCACTGAGCCCCTCTCACGCCACGGAGGAGCGGCAGAGCCGCTGGAAAGAAGAAGAGCGAAAATCGGACAGAAAGGAAAGTTCCCGGCGCTATGAAGAACCGGAGTTTAAAGAAAGGGTTTCTTCAGCAGATAAGCAAAGAGAGCAACCAGATGCTTCAGAAGGTTCCCGGTCCAGGATTCAGGAAAATCTTGGACACCGTCCTTCTGAAGAAAGAGATGCTTCTGATAGAATGCATGATGACAGCAAGAAGAAGTCTAAGATACAGAAAAAGACCACGAAAAAGAAGAAAGATGATGACACTGTGGTGGAAAGGTATGCTAATGAACCAGCAACTGAGGAAAGCCAGGTCTTTTCCCCTAAAAAAGGTCAAAAAAGGAAAAATGTGGAGAAAAAGCGAAAGAGATCCAAGGGTGATTCTGAAGTTTCTGATGAAGAAATTGTTCCACATCATAAAAAGAAAAAAGGCCCAAGAACTCCTCCTGTAAATAAAGAAGAATTGGTTGAAGCACCACCTGAGAAAGCAGTGGCAGAAGTCCCCACAAAAAGAGAAGATACAACATTTAGTGACTGGTCAGATGAAGATGTTCCTGAACGTGGTGACATTGTTGTTCCAGAAAGAACCACTGAGGATTCGCATAGAAAAAGTCACAGGACAAGGGCAGAAAAGGTGGAAGCCCCTCATGTTACTATAGAGGATGGACCACACCGTAAGCCCGTGGACCAGAAGCGCAGCAGCAGCCTGGGCAGCAATCGGAGCCATGCCTCCAGCAGGCTTAGATCCCCCTCCAATGATTCAGCGCATCGCAGTGGAGACGATCAGACTGGACGGAAGAGGATCCTGCACAGCAGCTCCAGGGACAGGGACAGGGATAGGGACAGGGAGAGGGAGAGGGAGAAGAAAAGCTTAGAAATCACTGAAAGGAAGTCCCGAATTGATCAGTTGAAACGAGGAGAACCCAGTCGCAGCACATCTTCAGGTATAAGATATATTTTAGTGAGACTGACCTATCATTCTGTGTACAAGTCCTAAATTGTTCTTCATGGCTTTAATTAGTGTGACAGGAGAGAAAGGTGCTGTCTGCCTTTCACTGTGGAACTAGAATGAATTAAGTAAGATTCCTGCAAGTGTTAACATATTTGAAAAGCTGAGTCTCAGTGGGCAGGATTACCATTTTGTTTACACCAAAATATTCAGTTGGATTTGGTTCATACTGTCTGGGGAATAAAGTAATGTGTAGGACAGAAAAACCTCCTAGAGAAAATGCTTGTGCTAACAGAATATTGAAGTTGTTTATAATCTAAATAATATTCTTCAATTCCTTATTAGTGTTAATTTTGGTATGGAAATTCCTGAAATTATGCAAAATCAGGTAATTCTTTTGTGGTTCCCGTTAGGCATACTTCTAATAGGCACATGGAAATCATCTTCATTGCAAATCAAAATAGTCACCTCTTTTTTTGTGTGTGTAGTTGCTGTGAAAAAAACAGGTAAAATACTTTAAAACTAAAACAGCATCAGTACAAAAATATCTTTTTCTGAAAGCATTTTGGCTCTCTATTCTCCTCATGGTTACATGCCTGAAATTGTTTTTCTGAATTCATCTATTAACTAAGGCATTCCTAGCTGTTAGAAGAACATGTTATAAAAATTTCGAATTTTGAAGTGATTCTCTTTTCTTTTTCCCCCCCAAACCTAAATTTCTGAGTTCAGTGTGTATATGATTGTATACCTTCAGCTGATTTCTCTCATAGTAAAAAGTAGACACTAAAGTTCTTTTTTGGAAGTAGGAAAGTTACCTCATGTTTTTAAAGTAAGGTTAAATCTTCTAAGGCAATCTGAAAGCATTATTAATTTGAAGATGAAGCTTTTGAGAAGTGTATTTTCATACCCGAATCTTTAAAATGCTTTGGTCTAGTAAAATGGTTTTACATTTGCATGCCATAGTCATGCTTATATATATAATCTTTTATCCAGATCGTCAAGATTCAAGAAGCCACAGTTCCAGAAGAAGTTCCCCCGAGTCAGATCGTCAGGTTCATTCCAGATCCGGGTCTTTTGATAGCAGGGAAAGGCTTCAGGAGCGAGATCGACGTGAACATGATCGAGAACGAGAGAGAGACAGGAGAGAGGGGAGACAGAGAGACTGGGACCGAGATGTGGACAAGGACTGGCCGAGGAGCCGGGAGAGAGAGAGACTCAGGGAGCGAGAGAGGGAGAGGGAGAAAAGACGGGAGCTGGAGAGGGAGAGAGACCGGCAGCTGCCTGATACTGCTGAAAGAGAGAGGGAGAGAACTCTTGACATCTCCTCTCAAAAGGAATCAACAAAGCACAGTGAAACAAAATTGGACAGAGATCACGAAAAGGAGTTTGATGGTATTTGCCGGGACTCAGCGGCTTCAGAGAAGGAAAAAACGGACAAAGATTTAGGACCTTTACAAGGCTTTGAAGATGGAAATGAGGCTGAAAAAGTAGAAAGTTTAGAAGGTGAGCTATTCTGGGAAAGAACCTGGATTAACAAATATTTTATTCTTTCTCTTTTAGCATAGTGCTGAACTGAGCTATATATTGCAATAATTTTCTACTGAAAGGCTTATTGGCTTCAGCTTCTCTGCTGTGGAAGCCAATAATGAGAGAAATCTGATGAGCATCTTCCTTATTGTTAATTGTGTTAGTGCTCTTTCTTAATTTCTGGAGAAGTCTTGAGGCAAAGAAGCATAAATTATCTGAGATAATTTCACCAAAATGTAATGTTTCTGAATAGGCAGTTTACTAAAAGATAACACCAACATTTGATTGCCTTGTTATATCATTGTAAGATCTATTTCTTATTTTGGGAGTGACAGGTAATGAGTGAAAAAAAAAAGTGTGTGGACTTGGAATTGTTTCTTTGTTTTTCTTTCAGCCAGAGCCCAATTATCATAGAACTGTTTGTCTGATTAGTAGGTGAAACATATGTATGGCTTGGCACAGTAGTCCAAAAATAGCTTACCTGAGATAATCTTATAGGTCTTACCTGATCTAACCTTATCTGAGGTGATCTCAGTAATATCAGCTGAAAATGCAGCTTCATTTTGCTGACCCTAATGGTACTGGGGGAAGCATGCTTAGAATTGATAAAGTCAGTGAGGGGTAAACACTAACAAACTCCTAACAGTTTGTCACATGGATTAGAAGCTTCAGCTTTGTAAGAATAGGGAGTTGGCTTTTATATGAAAAACATAAAAGATACAAGAGTCTAAATCCAGAGTAACTGGTGTATGTTATGGTTGTGCTCATTGTGTTTGCCATTCTTAGTAAGAATTACCTGTAGTGTTCGCTGTTAATTTGGACAGTTAAATCAAATGCTGTCTCAAGAGGGTGGTGAGGAATATTTAGTACTTAGGTCTCCTATCTGATTACTCTTAAAGTGGTCTTTAGACTTGAGAGATCCTGTTGAGAAAGTTTCATTTAAGGAGATTATATGTGGAGTGGAAGCACTTGACAGACAAAGATAGTATTTGAAGTGAGCCTTGAAAAGTCTACTTTTGCTGCAATAGACAGAATTAACTATTTTTAAACTGGAGGAAAAGCATGGTGTGATAAATCTGAGAGTACCATGTGGTAGCTTGAGAAAAGAGATAATGAAAGGCCATTCTTGGTACCTGTTTCCGAGGAGGCACCTTTAACCACATAGGCTGTGCATGTTAAATGTGGTCTTAGGTCTAGCCTTTCAGCATGTGTGTATTCTTTTGTCTGTTTTTCAGAGGTTGTGTTCTAAATTCTCTGCAGATTATCATATGTAGGGAGTTAGGTATATTTAGGATTTCTTATTTTTTTAGGAAAATCTATTTTGGAAAAAGTTTGATGGCATTCCATTTTATTAAAGCATACTCTATATAAGATGGTTGTGATTTTCTAAGGCTTAGTATACTTGATGGTCTTTCATTACTTTGTAGCTCTTAACATTGCTCCATTCAGCTGAGTGTGTTGAATTTTTAATGCAGAATTAATATAAAAGTACACTTCCACATAAGAGAGGTAAAAAATAGTCTAGAAATTGTCAAACTTTTACTTAAAATCCAAATATCAAGTATTTTTTAAAAATTACATGAGGAAAATGATGAATTGTATTATTTTTAATTTCTTAATACAGTAAATTTTAAATGGGTCCAGGCATGTAGTACTGGTGAAGTAGTGTATCTGGTACATCAGTGTGGATGCAGCAGATGGATCTTAAAGGCAGTGAATATTTAAAGTTGTAAGACACAAAATGAAATCTAGTGCAGATCACCTTATTCTCCTTTCTAAAAAGGAAAAAATTTATTAGAAAACTAAGTACAAATTCCAAATGTGATGATGTTAGGGAGAGGTATCTGGTATTTACTTGGGGAAATTACTGTTGTATATTGTCTTAACAGAGTATGTCAGGATATTATTAAATTATCTTAATGTTTTGAACCTAATGTGTTTGCTTTATGAGTGGGCTTAAATAATGCCTAAGATGCTATATGCTTCCTACAAAGCATTGCCAGATAGTCTGAGTAGTTTGTTTATGCTTTACTGGCTTGTCTTTTACTTGCTTTTTCCTTGATGATTTTTAGGTTAATTGGGTTAACTACTTTTTCTTACCCTGCAAAGGCAAGCCGAAAAAAAAGAAACAAAACCCAAAGAATAGGGGGGAAACTTAAAATGGAAGCAGTTTCAAACTGGCTAAGGGAGCTGGAAGGTATCAGAATAGTCGTCCACAGTGGAAGATCCCTGTAAATTCTGTCCAGTTTGTGTGGCACAACTCATTGCTAGTACCCATGGTGGAGAACTGTAATAAAGCCTGAGCTTAGAGCAATGGAATTTTTAAATGCTTGAGTCAGATCTTTCAGTCTTGGAGGTGAGAGGATGTCCCTTTAGTGAACTGCCAAATTCATTGTTTGAGTGTCTTGTGTTCAGACGTCCTAAGGAATATGTTTCCACATACAGCACATGTATTTGTGTATGCAGATAATATGTGGATGGAAAGGACAGTAGCAACTAAAAGAGGTTTGGCATGGTTTGCTAAAAGCTCTTCTTGTGACTGCTACAAACAGTCTAGATTTCTGTACATAATTGTTTTGTTCAGGATACCTGTTATCTTTCTGTGTTTTGGAGTTTTGTTACTTATTTAAGGACCTTTGGACTGAATCTTTTAGATTAATGGACTAAAGCATCTGAAAGACTTTGTGGCACTAACTTAGATTTTTATAAACTATTTATTATTATAAACTACATGTCAGATATCAGATAATCAACATGTATGTTGTGAAAATAGCCTTCTCTGAGCAGTTTGACTAATACTGCACCAAAAACATTGACCAGTGTATGTAAAATTCAAACTGCCACACTGTGTATGGGAGGAATAACTTCACTGTTTCTGTGGGTTAATACCAGTTTTTATGTTGAATATACTTGTTCCTAAAGCCTAACAGTTTAGTTTGCTAAACCTTTTTGTCTTCAGGCAGTGTACAGCATGTTTAGAAAACAAATATGATTACTTTAAAGCTACAGCATATATCTGTCTCTGTAGGAGGAGAAGATGAAGCAAAGACTAATGATGTGCAGTCACTGGGGTCTGGTGCTGGAGAATATGAGCCAATCAGTGATGATGAACTGGATGAAATTCTGGCAGGTGATGCTGAAAAGCGTGAGGATCAACAGGAGGATGAGAAGATGCCTGGTAAAAGTATATCAACCCTCCTTTGTGATTATTTGAATATACAGATTAGATCAGTGTGCGTATAATGCTGTTGTGATGTTGACAGTATTTCTGAATTAGGGTTGCAGTCTGTGAGCAGATTCTGTCTGTGTGCTTGAATGCTTCCCAAGTGCATTGGGAAGAATGGAATTGTCTAATTGTCCTAAGTTCAGTTGGGTAATCTGGGCTGTGTGAACTAGCTTTCTAAGCATTTAATTTGAATCCATCTTAGCATGTTCAGTTGTATTGTGACTTTTCTGAATGCATAATATGTCCAAACCTGCTGGCTATGCAGGATCTGAGTAACCTTTCACAAAGGGATTGCAGTCAAAATAAAGCAGAATATTAGGCATGGGATGAGGTTTCTTAATCCATATAGATATTTATTTCTATTTCTTTTTGCATTTCTCTTGTTTTTCCACCAATCCAAGTGAGTTTTGGCATTCTTACCTGAAGGGTCCAAGAGGACTGCAGAACAGTGTTCATCTAATATATCTATTGCTTTCAGGAGACAGCTGTGACAGCATGTGAAATTAACCAGCTGTGGTAAGGGGTGCTGATGTGATAACTCATTCTCTGTCAATGTTTTTGCAGATCCAGTGGATGTTATAGATGTAGACTGGTCCAGTCTTATGCCAAAGCAGCCAAAAGAACCACGTGAGCCTGGGGCTGCACTCTTAAAATTCACACCAGGTGCTGTTATGTTGAGAGTTGGCATTTCCAAGCGATTGGCAGGACCAGAGCTCTTCACCAAAATAAAAGAGACGTGCCAGAGAGTGTTAGAAAAACCTAAAGGTAACTTCTGTGGGGATTAAACTGTCTTTCATGTGTAGTGAAAAAGTCCTTATGAAATGTGCATTAGTTCATTATTTTAGGTTTCAAAGACCACAGAAAATGTGTAATGAGTATCATGTGAAAATTAGAGAAATGTGATACAGCAGCATGTTAATCAGATTAGTGTTTTGATTCCAGCAATGGTGAGGAGGTCTAGACTAATAAACAAAACAAAGTTGCTGTTATCTTGGTGGAATACTCTTTTTGTGAGACCATTCATGCTTTCCTAGCCTAAAGTGCATGAGCAGTTTCTTAGCTAAATATCTTTTCCAGTGAACTAGTAGCAGTATTTCAAGAAAGAAATAAGATTTCTTATTTTCATTCTAAGGATCCTTTCTAGAATTCATAGATAGGGGTTTTGGATCAGAATGAAGGCACTAAGTGAAATATGTATATTATACCTCTACTTAAAGTAGAAAATTCAATAATTTGCTGGTTTGGAATTTGGACAAAGTGTATGTCATAAGACATGCATGATAAATGGGATAGGCATCAATTGTACTAGTGCTGTTTACTACATTTCTGAGTGTTAGCAGGGCTTTTCCACGAGAAAGAATACTAATTTTTCTCTTTCACACCCCAGGAACAGTTGAGCTGCTTGCAACAACTTGCGTGGTAGAGCAGTTCTTTTGGGACTATGAAACATTTGCTTTCTATAAGACCTCTATACAAATTATTGGAGGATCTAAATGTTAGAAAATTGTGGCTTATAAATAATAGTATCTGCAGAGCTCATGTTTTTTTTACTCTGTAAATTCTAGTTCTTAATTTGAAACAATACCTTTTACTTTACATTATTCTCTATGCTGTTGTCTTGTTAACCTCACCGTCTCAGATAAGTGAGGGAAAAAAAATCCAAAAATTCTTTTAACTATGCTAATCTCCATCAATATCACTGTTTGCTTGAGCCATTTAAATGGTATAACTTTATTAATTGTGAGCTGTTACTATTGCTCCTACTTTTTTTTTTTTTTGAGCCAAATAAAATAATGAGTCTTCCTGAGTATACAAACTGATATATTAAGGTATGAACTGTGTCTCTCTCTTTAGCTTTACTGTAAGCTTTAATTTTTGCTGTATACTTCAACAATTCTTACCAGCAATTTCTTGCAACAGCAACTGCACTGCAGGATCATTTCACCTGGCTGTTTAAAATGATACCTGAAATAATTTCAGCAATCCTTGCATGCTTCCCTAGAAATAAAGTCCTTAGTGATAATAGGAGGTTCTCCAGCACTGGCTCTAGACTATTTAAAGTATACTTGGATTCAGCAGAACCTTGCTCTGGAGAGGACGGGGGATTTGAAGTGCCTCTCTTGAGTTTCCTTTGGTCTGTGTGTGCAGTCTCTCCCACTTCAGAGGGGACTCTGCCACTAGGCTTTCAAGTGTATGCACTTCCTCTGCAATCTGCCAGGTGGATGTTCTCTGTATAGAGATTACAGCCACAGCACATATATTCTAAAGAAAGGCACAAATACTGTGCTCTGAAAACTGAATGAATCTGAGCCAGATGTGCTCACTGTGTGTAACAGTGAAAAAGTAGCATTTTCACTCTGGACTTCATGGTGGTGTAATTTGTCTCCCTGTCTTATTCCTGAGGTTGATGTTCCCATCTTTGTTGAGGAACAAATTGAAATATTATATTGAAATAGTAATACTATTAAATGCAGAAAGTAGGGAAATGATACCTTGTTTCAGGGTGTGCTTTTTAAAATATTTTTTTTTGAAAACAAAAATCTGTAGTATGTGATGGTATTGAGATTTTTAGCTGATTTGCCCTCTATTATATGCAATTGTTCCTCTAAAGATATGGACATGCTTACTTGCCAGATATGCTCAGCAAGCATCTGGCACCTGAGAAGCCGCTGCAGGCTGTCCATGTTACCTTTGAAGTGGCCTTTTTGTGTCTTGTCACTTATTTCCATTTTTTGATTGTCCGTTGAGGTTGTCTTTGACTTCAGTGCAGTTCTCTTTAACCTGCCCTTCATTTCATGTAACTTATTTCTTTTCACCTTGTTTAAAAACTTGTTTGAAAAACTACTGAGTTTCATCCAAGTTCTGAGTGGTTAAAAAAATGCATTTTTGTGCTCTTCTGTGTTCATACTGCCAAACTACTGGAGCAGTCTTTGCTTTTAAATGCTGTATTTTCCCCAGGTTTTTTCACATCTTGAGTGAGGCGTTACATTCTCTGCTGAACACCCAGCTTTACTAAATAGAGGCAGCTGGATTGGACTCAGCCTTTTCAGCTTTTTTTCTATTACATGATAATCTTCCTATTTATTGTAAAAGGGCTATAAATCAATGAGCTCTGGTCCAGCCCTGTGTGCTCTTTTTGTCTTTGCATTTCATAGAAACAGACTTGTTGCAGAACAAGATTCATTTCAGGATATATCTTTTCTAAAAGTGTTCTTTCTGCACACTGTTTTTTCTGGTAAATGTGTTGAAGGACCGGTGCTGTCACCTTGAGTTCTCTTAGATGCCTTAGGTGTGCTGGTAGGAAGGGGTAGTCCATTGGCAGCTGCTGACTTGTTCTCCAGGTTCATCCACCAGAAATAAAAAAATTATTCTTGATAGTTGTTTTTCACTTTTACATAGCCACACAAAAATAGCGTTGACACTGGCACAGTTACCTGATGTCTTGCAAAGAATGAAACTTGGGCTACATTATGATTAATCAAGTGGTAAACAAACACCTTTTGTCCATCACGCATCTGACCATAAATCATACCCCATCTTCTGTCCAAAGCTGTCACTTCATTTTTAGGCTTCTCAGTGATTGCTGTCTCAATATTGCTTTCTAGTGCTGAAATAAATACAAGGGTATCCATCCTTCCCTTTGAATGGTGAAGAATTTATTCATGTTATTTTATAAACTCAAGTACTCTTTCTTTTCCAAACCTTTATATTGTTTAGAAGGCAGAAATATAAATAATAAAATGTTAAGAAAATTCATAAGACTGTATGTTGCTGTTCAGAAATACCATGTTTATATTGATCTCCGTAAATCTCAATTCTTTCTAGATGCAGAAAACCTTTTTGAACACGAATTGGGAGCACTGAACATGGCTGCACTTCGGCGAAAAGAAGAGAGAGCAGGTCTTCTCAGCAATCTGGGCCCTTGCTGCAAAGCGCTGTGCTTCCGCAGGGATTCTGCAATTCGTAAGCAGCTCATGAAGAATGAAAAGGCAAGTGCTGGGTAAAAGTGTGGGAACACAGATGCCCCTAAGCAGAGCTTTTCTCTTGGAAGATAATTTTGTGTTGTTCTGAAACAGATCTGGTCCTTTAAATAATAAACTGACTTTTATTTAGAGTGGTTGTAGGGTGTTTATTTTTTATGTAGAATGAGCAATTGACTTTGAGACTAGTGCTAAGTCCTGTTTCTTTTCATTTTGGAGTTTAAATTCTGAAGATACATTTTCTATATTTAGAGAACACATAATAAAAGTAGTTAGGTAAAATATTATTTCAAAGATAACTGTTGAATAACTTTCCTGCTTAAGATTCCATGTGCTTTTATAAGAATTGGAAAAATCCAAGTTAAAATTAAAACTTCTGCAGTAGGTTTTATGCTACTAGAAAAATCATTAATTCTCCGAGTCTTTTCTAGTGGTATGATTAGTTTGATTAAACCTGTAATTACTGAGAGTACTTAAGGTTAATTTCCCAGCTTGCATGTTAAAAGACATTGTTTTTAGTTCTTCCTTTTTTAAAATTTCATTTCCAATTTCAACAGGGTGCAACAAAACAAACTTACACGAATTCCGGAGCAATGGACAGTGACTTGTTACGGTTGAGTCTACGGTTATTCAAACGAAAGACTGTGTGCCAAGTTCCCGGGCAGGAAAAGACAGAGGACAGCAAAATTCCACAGCCAGCTCTCCAGCAGGAAGTGTGTGTGACTTGAGGAAATGGCTGCAGTGGCACTGCCTTGATTTTGAGTTGATTTCTCACTTACCAGTGTTGGTGTTGCTGTTTAGAACTGGTGGTTGTTGAAAAAGCAGCTCTAGAAGATGAAAGGAAATAACTCCATTTGTACACAGTTAAGAATATTTGGTTTAGATGTGAATAGGAGCGAAAAATTAAGACCTCTGTGTGGAGGTCTCTTTTGTAATATTGAACCTTACACTGTAACATAAACCTGTTTTATGGCGCATCAAGTGTAATAATGTGAAGATGTCTGACTTTAGAAGTTTATAACATCAACTGATATTAAACTGAGGAAAAGTATCTGTGTATCTTTTTCCTTATTATGAATGGGTATTTCCACCACCACCTTGGTCCTTCAGGACACTTCTGAAATTTGTTAAATAGCTGTGAGTCTGTTTGCCTTCTTTTTTCCAAATCTCTTTCTTATCACAGTAGCCTCTGGTGTGGATTTACATCAAACTCTACCTCTTTTCCATCTTTAATGTAGATTTCCTTTAATGTGATTTCTGGACACAAAAAACTAGTCCAGTCAGTTAAGGCTTCCTTTCTTGTTGATTAAAGAGAAAGTATAAATAAAACAAAACAAAAAAAAAAAACCACTTCAAGAAATTATTTATGACCAGTTTTAGGTGTCTGTATTATGAGACTAACTGCATTTTGAAAATGCTGGCTGCTTTTACAAGGGACTAACTAGTGCATATTGAAAAACACCTGAAAAACAGTGCAGTCATTGATTACAGCCAGCAGGGCTTTGTGTGGGAACCTGCTTTTCAAACCTGATTTGCTTTTACAACAAAGTAACCCACCTGGTTGATCAGGGGAAACCAGTAGATGTGATGTTCTTGGATTTCAGTAAAGTTTTTTATACTGTCTCTCAAATATCGTTCTGGACAAAAAGGATATCCAGCACACAGCTGGATAAGCACATCATGCAATAGGTGAGCAACTGGCTCGTGGGTCAGTACACAGGGTTTTAGTGAATGGAGTGACATCAGACTGGTGACCTGTCACTAGTGGGGTTCCACAGGCCTCCTTCCTCTGCCCTGTGCTCTTCATTAAGGGCTAAGTAAGCTTGCCAGTGATACTAAATTAAGAGGAACTCTTGATTTCCTGGAAGGCAGAGGGGCCTTGAAGAGAGATCTTGATAAATTAGAGATGGGCAGTCACCACCTACATGCACTTCAACAAGGGCAAGTGCTGGGTTCTGCACCTGGGATGGGACAACCCTGGATGCATGGGCAGACTGGGGAATGAGAGGTTGAAGAGGAGCCTCATGGAAAGGGAGCTGGGTGTCCTGGTTAACGGCAGGTCAGGAGTGCCCTGTCAGCCAGGAGGGCCAACCCTGTCCTGGGGTGCATCAGGCACAGCATCAGCAGCCAGGCAAGGGAGGGGCTTGTCCTGCTCTGCTCTGCACTGAGGCAGCCTCACCTCCAGTGCTGGGGGCAGTTTTGGGTGCTACAATATAAACAAGACATTTGACTATTAGTGCCCAAAAGGAGGGCAATGAGGATAGTGAAGGGCCTTGTTGGGCTGCCATAGGAGGAGCAGCTGAGGTCACTTGGTCCGTTCAGGCTGAAGGAGAGCAGAGACCTTATTGCGGTCTTCAACATCCTCACAAAGGGAAGAGGAGGAGCAGGCACTGATCTCTGGACCAGTGACAGGACCATAGGAAACAGCATGCAGCTGAAATGGCAGGTTTAGATTGGATATCGGGAAAAGGTTCTTCACCCAGAGGGTGGTTGGGCTGTTTAGAACTGGTGGTTCAGGAACCAGGGGCAGGCTCCCCAGGGAAGTGGCCACAGCACCAGCCTGACAGAAGCAAGAAGCATTTGGACAAGGCTTTAGGCATATGGTGTGATTCCTGGGGTGTTCTCTGCGGGGCCAGGAGTCTGACTTTGATGATTCCTGTGGGTCCCTTCCGACTCAGGATGTTCTGTGACTAATTTTACATTCTGTTAATTATCAGGGCAGATCAATCCCATGCAGCAGCCTGAGGGGGTTTCACGGTTGCTGAGTTTCAGGAGTTTTTGTATGTTAGCTGTAGAGGCAGTAACCAATGATGTTTTTGCTGGTTATTAAGATTTCAGAGGCATGGTAGGGACTTATCAAGCCTGGGCTTAATTTTGTAAGAATTGTTTTATTACAAAATTGGTGAGGGATCTTTGGATCATACCAGTAAGATATCTTTAGGTAGTCTGTGTTGTCCTCCATATAAAACCAAGAGTTCTAAAACTTCAGACTAAGTCTGTATACACTTCTGTACTTTTCCTGGCTTTAAACTTGAACTGTTTCTTTGAATTCTGCTCATAGAGGATTGAAAAAAAAAAAAAAAATCTATAGCTGTACCTTGATACTCGGTTGCTGCAGAGCAGCTTGCTTTTGTTGTTCTCACTCAGGTTGAAAATGAGTTATGAAGCACTGAATGTTTTGACAAGTTGGTTTAAATCAGTTTTTTATCCTTGTTCTCCACTTGGAGCCAGCACACTGTGGTGGGATGTTGAGTGTGCTAACAGCAGGTCTGCCTCACATCTCTTGTGATTGCTGACAGTCGAATTGGCTTCAGGCAAAGGCCTATGAACAGCAATGCAGTTCAAATACAGAGACTTCTTACTATAATGCTTTCTGTAACACCTAGTACCTAAGGGCTCAGTAAAATGTTCTTACACTACATTTAAAGAATTGTTGAAGAAGACATGAGGAAGTTTTTATTTCTGTTTTTAGTTCTATTTTTTTGAGTGACCACACAGCAGTGTATAGTACTAGTATCAAATATAAATGATGTGAGAAATCGCTGCCATTTTTTACATTCTTTTTAAACTATGTGACTCAGGCAAAACTTCATTTTATGTTTTTCACTTGCTTGACATTTTCAGGTTGCTAACTGTTACTTATGATGTCATTGATGATTTTATATACGCTTTTAAAGAATAACGTCTTAAACACTGTAGAACCTGAGCAAGAGTTAACAAACCGATTCAATTCAGCATTTAAATGTGTTCTCACCTGTTTTATAGCTATAATAATGCTGCCTTTAAGCTGAAAGTATTAGATCATTGCTACCAATTATGTTAAAGCCTATTTTAACCTCTGTCTTTAAAGACATAAAAATGTTTGATGGCTAGAAACAGCCTTATCTAAAACCACAGTACACAAAATAGATTAATGGTATGACATTTAATTATACTGTGTTTAAACTGTCTTCCTGTAAAACAGTCAAGGTGTATATACACACTTAGTTTGGAGAAGAATATTTCAGATTACCCTAGGAAATGCAAAGTAAAGTAGGTCTGGTGGGCTAATATGATTATTGCCTGGAGTGATAGTGTCTCGTCAAAGCCAGTGCTGACCTGTACCATCATTTATTGGGATTATGCAAAGGACAGTGCTGAAATTGCCTCTTACACACCTTTGCTTTAATTCAGTTTGCAGCACTTATGACTGCAGAAATATGTTCCAGTACTGGCAGAAAACATATGTGTTCCTGTGTTCCTGTGGGAAGCACTAAGATTTTTTTTTCAAGCATTTCCCTTCACTTACTGTACAGGTAGAGGCCAGTAAGTGAGAAGTTCCTGTGTATGAGTATTTTGGTCTCCATCATTTTAACTAAAAGTTATTTTTAGTTTACAGGGAGTATAAGTTAAAACCTGTAATCAGGTAGTTTTGCAATACCTTTAAGAAAAGGAGACTTGCCCACATCCCAATTTCAGGAAAAGGCATGAAACTTGTCTGAATTGCAGACCTTGCTGTAGGACCTCCCATCTGTGGACCGTCCACACCTTCCCTGTGTTGATTATCATTTCTGTGATGGGTCTTCTTACATCTCTTCCTTCCTCCCCATTTCTTTCCTAGCTTGATTTTGTGTGGAAAGAGAATGGGTGGAAGAATTTTAGTCCATTTCACATTTTGCAGGGCTTCAGGAGGATACACAAGAGCCTGTAATATTTCTGGCAGTGGGGCTAAATGTGTGCCTTAGGTGCCCTTTTGTGCTCTGGCTTCAAGTCTGAAAACATGGAGAAGCATCTCTCCCTACTCAGTTTCTCCTTTTAAGCTGTGGCAGTGACTTTAAAGTGGTCCCTGAACCAGATTAGAGATGTCTGCCCTCTCTGCTGCTAAGCCCATGCTGTGCCTAGTTGGATGATAAATTAGTTTTAAGCATCCCTGAGGTGCCACTGGCACGTGGCACTGCAGAACAATGAGCTGTGCCTGTGCTGGTGGATGAACCAGGCTTTTATCCCAGTACAACGCTGGCCCCAGCTCCTGCAGCCAGAACGGATTCACAGGCAGAGCAGATTTTTAGAGCCTCAAGACACAACTGGGACTATGACCTGTATCTTGGGGTAGTGTCACATTCATTATCCTAAACAGGACTTTAGGGCTATTGCTGCTTCAGCTAGTGGAGGGAGATAGGGATTTTGACAGTGGGCCATCTGCACAGTGTACTCAAAGGCAGAGTTTAAACTATTTTGCTAGATTAAGGCTTTTATTTGAATTGCTTTGACTCAGTCGTGTTCTCCTTTTCCTGCTGTAGGGATGCCCTTCAGCAGGGAACAGGCTGGCTGGAGATGGACACAACCTGTGTGGTCAATTCCAAAATTTGCTACCAGCTAAAAGAGTTCAGGAACCTCTTGTTTTGCAATAGAAGTCAAAGCCTGGTTTTCAGGGTCCTTTTACAAAGCAGCTGTTTTTTCTGTAAAAGTCTTTAACACTTTGTTTGGTCTCATTGCACATGTAAAGTGAGTAAGGGATTGTGGGCAGTGTGGGTGTCTGAGGTGTTTTTGGATGCAATTTGGATTTGGATACAATTGAGAATGCCAAATGAATTGTTAAAATAATAATAAAAAGCTCTAAACAAAGCCCTAAACTCCAAAGTAAGGCAAAGTGACCAAACGTCAAAATGTGAGGAGTTTCTTCAAAAACTAGCCTCCAGAAAATGTGAAAATTTGTCTCATCAAACTCTATAAAGGAGACTAGTCATGTGGGAGAGACAAGTGCTGAAACAGTATTTAGTGGCCAAATGCCCAGAGTTTTATGGAAGAAGACTGTTTTTCTACTGAACAACCAGTATTATTGCTGCTGCCCCATCAGGAGGGATCAATTGATGAAAGGGAAGTCTTAATTTCTTAATATTTGCTTTCACTGATGGGGATGCCTTTACCACAGGCTTGCTTTCCTTCATTAGTGATGAAGTTGAAGTATTACCTGTAAAGATTGAAGTTTCAGGATACATGTTAATACAAACTGCTGAGGCACAGAGCAGTGTGCTGCCAGATTTTAAGTGTAGGTTCATATGTGAAAGGGCTGTGAAGGTGGCCAGCATGCAGTTCCTAACCAAAGGAAGACTGAAGCAATGGGTTTTGGATGAAGATTTTACAAAAGTTGGCAGTTTCGGGTGGAATGGAAAATGCTCTTTCTCATCGGCTTAATGATTCAGTTTGGGTTTTGGATATATTATGGGTATGAGGAGTGCTTGGGGCACTGCCTGGAAAGTATTTGAAGAAGGGAGTAACAGAAATAGGGCACAATTTGAATAGCACAGGTTGTAGTTTTCAGCCTGGGAGTGTGGCTTCACACTCCTAGAAGCTGGGAGCTTGCTCATCAGAATGATGGAGGCAGAAGGATCTAGGTGTGCTTAGTGAGTACATGAAGCACTGGTCAAACAGCTCTGGAAACAGGCTGTGTGGCTGTAACATGGTTCCACATGGGTGTTTCCAGCAGGGAGAGGAGTGGGTTTTACTGCTCTCTGTAGTACCTGCAGATTCTCACCTGGTCTGCCCTGGTCTGCTTCCCTGTGCTTTCAAAGGCTAGATTCGGCCTAGCGACTCAAAGAGCCCTGAAAAATAGGAGAAGCGTGGAATATTAATTCTGTCTTCTGAGAAAGTGAGAAATGGGGAGAAAACACTGAAGGTCAGAAAAAGAACGGGGTGGGGGGCTATGCTGCTCATACATACTTTTAGGATGGCTACTGAGATCTGAATAGGTGCACACAAGATTTACCTTCTCTCTGAGTGGCAAAGGTGCTTTGTACCAGCATGAAAGAGGCAGTTGGCTCTGTCTTAGACATCATGCCTGCATCTGTGCCTTGCCTGCTCACAGAAAATGTGCTAGCAAGAGGTTTCAGAGGACTTCTGAAACGTCTCACACAAGGTTAGTAGGAAAAAATTAAACTGTAGTGAGTGAAGAATAAAGAAATGACATGAATTTAAAATTAATGAGGAAACAGAAGTTAAAATAGAGGATTAACTGATCACGTCTCATCACAAACAGCTCACAGTGGGTGACCTCCCTGTACATTTGTGATTTGGGAAGGCGCTGACTGAGAAGCAAGATGAGAAAATTTGCAAATCACAGTTACAACTGGAGGGAAACCCAAAGAGATGTGTTTGCTGGCACATGGCCCATTTCCTTTATCTCATTTAAGTCCTTCTGCCAATCAGCATCAAGATGTCCAAAAGTGACATTATTTGGTTTGTTCAGCATGGGTTTGGTCACAGGGGTCTATAGGGATGGGTTCTGTGAGAAGCAGCCAGAAGCTTCCCTCAGTAGATCCAATGCCAGCTGGCTCCAGGACAGATCCTCTGCTGGCCAAGTGACAGTGGTAGTGCCTCTGGGATAGCAGAGTTTGGAAAGGGAAAGAAAAAGCCTGTACCATTGTGGATGGAGTACATGACAGAAACAGCCCTGCAGACACCGAGGTCAGTGGGGAAGGAGAGGCAGGAGGTGCCCCAGGCACCAGTGCTGAGATTCCCCTACAGTCCCCGGTGCAGCCCATGGGGAGGCAGCTGTGCCCCTGCAGCCCGTGGGTGTCCTTGGGGAAGCAGAGATCCACCTGCAGCCTGTGGAAGAGCCCACACTAAAGCCAAGGGATGCCCAAAGGAAGCTGTGATCCTGTGGGAAGTCCATGCTGGAGCAGCCTCCTGGCAGCACCTGTGGTCCTGTGGAGAGAGGACCCCACACTGGAACAGTCTTGCTTGCAGGACTTGTGGCCCTGCTCCACCCACACTGGAGCAGTTCTTGGAGAACTGCAGCCCATGGGAAGTCCTCAGGTAGAAATTCATAGATAATGGTCTTGCACAGGAGGACCTCATAGTGAAGCAGGGGAAGAGTGTGAGTCCTGAGGAGAAGGAAGAAGTAGCAGAGACGAGTGATGAGCTGACCACAGCCCCCATTCTCCATTCAGTGGTGCTACTGAGGT